>NC_133408.1:173234545-173537575 GCF_049350105.2 Macaca mulatta | reverse complement strand
ATAAGGAAACAGAATTGAAATAAGCATAGAATTTTTGCTATTACTTGAGGTATTTGCATTTGCTAAGCTAGCACTAAGGCAATTAATTATTTCTATCCAGGCACAAGGTCTATAATTGGGTTAGTAATCATGAAGTTAATCTGGTCAACAGTTTCATGAGCCAGTTAGCTTCGTTTTCCCTAGATAAAGCTGGTTGACAAAGAGTAAAGATAGCTTCCATTCCATTCATTTATGATGATTTCTATAAAACGACTCCATAAAAAGGCGATATTATAAATATATAATCACATAAATATTTAATGCATTTTAGACAAATATATGAACTATAACATGATTTTTAAAAACATACTTACCCAGGGACTAATTTAAAACATTCACCAACTATGTGAAAGGAAAATAAATCTTGGGACCCCCCAATTCATTAAACTAAAGGGGAAAAGTGAAGCTGGAAATTGCTTAGGGCAAACCTGCCTCCTATTCTATTCAAAGTCATCCCTCTGCTCACTGAGATAGATGCATATCTGATTGCTTCCTTTGGAAAGGCTAAACAGAAACTCAAAAGAATGCAATCCCGTGTCTCTTACCTACCTATGAACAGGAAGTCCTATCCCCACTTCGAATTGTCCCATCTTTCTGGACCAAATCAATGCACATCTTACATGTATTGATTGATGTCGCATGTGTCCTTAAAATGTATAAAACAAGGCTGCGCCCTGACCACCTTGGGCACATGTTGTCAGAACCTCCTGAGGCTGCATCATGGGCATGCGTCCTTAACTTTGGCAAAATAAACTTCCTAGATTTACTGAGACTTGTCTCAGATATTTGGGCTTCACAACTGTAACATAAATTATAACTTATCTCTGACTTTTTTTTCACTGTATTATTTCATTTTCACACTGCTGATAAAGGCACACCCAAGACTGGGAAATTTATACATGCAAGAGGTTTAATGGATTTACAGTCCCACCTGGCTGGGGAGGCCTCAAAATCATGGCAGAAGGCAAGGAGGTGCAAGTCATGTCTTACATGGATGGCAGCAGGCAAAAAAAGAGAGCTTGTGCAGGGAAATTCTCATTTTTAAAACTATCAGATCTCGTGAGACTCATTCACTATCATGAGAACAGTGCAGGAAAGACTCCCCCCGCCCCTTAATTCAATCACCTCCCACCGGGTTCCTCCCATGACACGTGGGAATTGTGGGAGTTACAATTCAAGATGAGATTTGGGTGGGGACACAGCCAAACCATATCATTCACTTAAAGAGAAACCTTAAATTTTCTATTATTTACGTCCTATGTATCAAAACACTTCTGATTACTGCTGTTTACAAATTTCTTGTCATGTTGGCTGTTGGAGAAAGTTCTTTCTGCACTTATACTTTGGCTCCTCTGCTCATATTCCTTCCACCCTATTAATTCTTGTTAGGAATAATGCTCAAAATCCTAAGGAAATTGAACACTGGAACAAAGGATTCTTAGAAAAACAATTTTACTTCTGCGCAGAGGGGTGCCTCCTTGGCCAGCTGGCATGAGAGCACACCTCAACAAAGGGACACGAGAGCCTTTATTCCTGACACAAGTCCTGCCCCTGTACCCTTTCCCCAATGGCCGGGGTCGGGTCGTACAATCTAAACCAATCCCGGTTGGCTAAACATTTGATTATTTTAGATAAGGTGGGCACTTAAAAGAAAGTGGAGGGGAAGGGGAAGGGGTGTCTGTAATGAGCTAGATAGTCCTCTTTCCAAATAAGGAAATGAATGTGAGCCGGTACTGAGAACGCCTGGTACTGTGGCGTGCCTGGGCATCTAACAAAGGCAAAAAGGAAAAAAAGGAGAAAAAGGGAAAAGGTGGGGTGTACTATGAATTAAAGAATAAAAGATTGATCAGAATTTTTGAAGAGAAACCTCATCATATCCCACAATTCTGCTTCAAATGAGGAGAGCTTGTTAATCTAGTCAAGCCTCTGAGATTATGTTATATCTTACTAACATGCAGGGTCACTGTGCATTCAAGGTGGGAGGTGTGCTTGGTACCCCTTCCTGTGTGTTCCATCTGCTAGGCAGTAAATATACTTCTCTTTCTCTATTCTACCTTCTTCACCAATAACTGGTTTATAAGTCAGGTTCTAACTGGCCCAGCTGAATGGTCACCTAATACTGAAAGCTGTGCAAGGGTCAGGTACGGTGACTCGTACCTATAAATCCAACACGTTGGGAGGCTGAGACAAGCTGATCGCTTGAGCCCAGGAGTTTGAAACCAGCCTGGCCAACATGGCAAAACCCCATCTCTATAAAATATACAAAAAAATTAGGTGGGTGTGGTGGCACATGCCTGTGGTCCCAGCTACCTGGGAGGCTGAGTTGGGAGGATCACCTGAGTCCAGGAGATCAAGGCTTCAGTGAGCCATGACTGTACTACTGCTCTCCAGCCTGGGTGACAGAGTGAGACTCTGTTTCAAAAACAAACCAACCAAACAAACAAAGGTGTGTAGGCTGGAAGCAAGAGGCTTCTGAAAGGCCTCCTGGTCAAAGCCATCTCTTCCTGGAAGCTTAACAAAAACAACTCCTAGTTAGCTCTTGACAAAGGAAGATTTCATTTACCATTTGGTGAGCTCCTTCAGGTTTAGCTCCCTCTATAAGAAATATCTGGGAGGAACTCCAAATCCCAGAAAAAATGACTTGTTGCTATCTCTAAATGACTTGGTAAAATAATTATATTTGTTCTTTTGTCTTATTAATCAATTCCAGGTTTCCAGATACCTAAACATCTCTAGGCCTTTTTTTTTTTTCCTTCTTAGGGGCAAGAACTGATTATTCACCTTTACATGAAATTTCTCTCCTGTTCTTTGAGTTGGAAGAAGAAAAATCATTGTGTTAAGTTTTGCAGGAGTCTACCACCTGACTTGTGGTCTTTGCTAGAGCTTTAACAGTGTGTCTTCAGCAAGTTAGGTTGGTTTGGGGGTGTGTGTGTGTGTGCATATGTGTGCATCTATGTGTGTTAAGGGTGTGTTTTTCCTGGAAAGAACTGCTAAATATTATCTTTTCTATAAGAGAGCCTAAGAATGATTTAAGTATTTTTACTTTTGCCTTTTTCTTAGATTCAACAGTTTACATGTTACATTTATAGTTTTATGAAAGCACTTACCACTGATATATTTGTTTACTTGTAAATCTCCCTCTACTACACCACAAGCCCACTGACCCCTACAATTTCAATACATTAAAAAAATCCAACTGATTAGAAAGCTTATATACACACAAAACCTAAACATAAGTGTTTATAACAGTTTTATTCATAATCACTCTAAATGGAAGCAACCAAGATGTCCTTCAAAAGGTGAATGTATTTTAGAATCTATGGTATATCAATACAATGCAATATTATTCAATGATAAGAAGAAATGAGTTATCAAGTCGTGAAAATCCATGAATGAATCTTAAGCATATTGCTGAGTGTAAGAAGCCAGTCTGAAAAAGGCACTTCTTGTATGATTCCAATGATATGAATTCTGGAAAAGGCAAAACTATGGAGACAGTGAAAAAATCAGTGACTGCCAGAGTCTTAGGGAGAAGGGAGAAATGTTGAATAGGTGAAGTATGGGAATTTTTTAGGGTAGTAAAAACCATTCTGTGTGATATCATAATGGTAGATACATGACATATTGCATTGTCAAACCTCACAGAACTTTAAAGCACAAAGAATGAACGTTAATGTATGCAAATTAAAAACATCATTTGGGTTATCATAGAATCCTAGGATTTAGTGCAGAATGTGACAAAACTATCTAACTATTACAAACGTATAAAACAATGTCTTTGAAGAGGGTAAGGAGAAAAGGTACTGACCCAAGTAACACCAGAAATGCGTATAGTCTATAAGACTAAAGGCAAAAGAAACTATAAAAGTATTGTATACTAGCTGATAAAGTTGTTTCCCACAAGGGTATGCGTTAACAATTCTGACACTGCTATACGTATATATTGGAATTGAATGACTGTGTTATTGTTACACATGTATACTAGACTCCATGTATACAGTTAAGTAAACTAATGGCAGATGGTGGGAGCCAGGTTTCTCACTGAGGGAGAGGTAGGTCACACCTAACCGAGAAGAGGCTAGAATGCTCCACATAGTAATGGATTAGTGTTGCAGACATCATTCTGAACTCGTTTTTAGCTTAATATAGATATAAATGGTTACATATAGAAATATATAAAGATATGAATATATTCAAGGGTTAGTATACACACATATATTTTTCCTTTCAATGTCAGCTGAGTGGGCCTAGAAATAATGATACTCAAGTAACAAGAAACATTCTAAAACCCCAGATCTTGTTTTCCAATACTAGTCTCTAATAAAGGAACTAGGATTCCTAGAAACATGGCTGATTCTAGGCCTGGGGCAGGCAATATACAAGATGAGCCAGGAGCACCTTATAGTGCCAGAAAGTAAGGAGGTGCCTTAAAAAAAAAAATCACAAAGATGGGAACTTAGGAGATAACAGAAGACAATCAAAGAAGCTCCTGATGTCCAAAGCTAGACATCAACAGCAAAATAAAGTGGATTATAACTCCAAGAATAAAACACAAATCTGTAAGTCTATACTGACAAATAAATAACCAAATAATTACATAAATGAAGGAGAACAGACAGATCTCTCATGTAGAAGCATTCTAAATCAAATCATTTATACTGATACTCCACCGTCAAGGAAGTGGAGAATAACTCCCTGCACCTTAAGTGTGTGGGCTGGGCAAAGCGGCTTCCTTCCAAAGAATACACTGTGGAAAGGGAGTAAAAGTAACTTAGTAGTGAAAAAACCTGACAAGTACTGCCTCAGGCAAGTAATCAAGGTTAACATCAACAGTGCTAAGTCATATTGATAGTGTATACCCTGGTAAGATGTGATGAAAATGTCTCCCAGAAACACATAATCCCAGTGAAATCATGAGAAAAATAGCAGACAGACACATATTGCAGGACATTCTACTAAATACCTAACCAGCACTCCTCAAAACTGTCATGGTCATTAGAAGAAAGGAAAGTAAGAAAACTGTCACATTTAAGACAGCCTAAGAAGCCATAACAACTAAATGTATTGTGGTATCCTGAACAGCAAGAGGGCATTAAGTTTAAAAAATACACACATACATATACACAAAACAAGGCAGTATGAATAAGGTATTATTAGTTAATAATAATGTGTCAATACTGGCTCATTAATTGCAATAAATGCACCATAGGAATACAGGTGTAAGATATTCATATAATAGGGAAAGTGGGGGTATATGGGAACTCTTTGCACTGTCTTTGCAACACTGATAAATCTATAACTTTTCTGAAATAAAGTTTATTTTTTTAAAAACACAAATATTTGACACTCCTTTCCTTGGCAAACAACAGAGGTTTGCTTTTACACACCCTACCCCTAACCAAGTAAGCCAGAGGCCACACTTTAACATAGCTGTTGGCAATTTTCATTTTATTCATTTAGCAAATAAGTACCTACTATGTGTTAAAGATTTCTTTTGGCTCTAAAGCAAACTTTGAGAGGTTGGAAGAAAAGCATACTCCTCCTGTTCAAGAGGCAAGAAATTGACTGACAGGCCAGCCTTCTCTCTGCTCGGGCAGGCTGCTCACTCCGGTAAAGCCTCAGAAGCCATGGGCAAACACAGCAAGCAAGGTCACCGGAGCACTTCTGCAAGTGCCTGATAGGCAGCCTTGACCTTGAAATGACCAAGGGCACAACAAATTCCGAAATGCTTTGTGGAATAAAAAGGAAGAAGCAATTAAGCTCCTGCAGCTGAAATGGGGCAAAGAGAAGTAGTGTGTGTGCAGTGAGAAGAGGTGGAGAATAGCTCTCATTTAAGTGTAGTTATCTGTATTTGACTTTGTAGCTATTTGCAAGTGAATACTCAGGGTATTCTGGACTCCACAGATACGACCATCCATCATGGGAATAGCTGTAACTATAAAGGGGAAAAAAGGAGATAAGAATGAAGAAGAAAAAGAAAGGGAAACTAGAAGGCTAGATAGCTTTTTTTTTTCCTCCTCAAAAGACTCTATTTCCAATATGCACAATCCAGAAAGGACATAACGACATAGATAACCTGTTAATGAACTGGCGGCATGTTGCCTTTTCCCCAAAGCAGGAGTTTAACTGACAGAGCTCCTGTGTGTCTAAAAAAGTAACAAATGAGAAATGTACAGCTTAATCTTTAAACAAATGTGAGTGTGCTAAAGCCAAGATGGCTGCTCCTGTGGACACGGAGGTGACGATGAACCCCATTTGGTCATGCCTTTGAGGGCTCAGGAGGGAACACCCTCACGGAGATTCATGAGTGCAATATTTACCCCAGAAAGTCAGACTGTTGGGTGGTTTGGTCAACTAGGACAATAATTCAAGAGACTGATGACAAATGCTAAGCTTGGCACAATGCTGGGGCTCACCGGATCTCAGGCAGCCATGACGCCATCACCTAAAACTTTGGTCTGGAGAGAAACACATACAACTTTCTGTCTCCCCTTCAGAGCTGAACTTAGTGGATCTCTGCCTCAGCTGCCTCTGGGACCCCAGGCTCTCTGCCCCTTAATCCTGTCTGAACTGCCAAGGCCCACTGTTCCTTAAAAGTGCATCCATTTGAACACGTCCCTTCTCTAAAAACTGCCACCATTCTGTATCAGTTCCACTTCAAAAGTAAACTGGTGTGTTCAGAGTTTGAGACTTCCCTGGTAGAGTTTTGTGTCCCCGTTAACCTTATTTCTTATTCTCCTTTCATTCCTTCACTCATTTAGACCCTCACTGTCTGATGAACACGCAATGGTCAGTTTTACCTTTTGTGTCTTTGCTTACGTTGTGTCTGCTGTTCAGGTCACTTTTCTCCTCTGCCTTTTTCATTTCTACACATCCTACAATGACCCAGGGCCCACTTCTTGCCTAAGGTCTCTCTTGAATCCTCCAGCCTTCTGTGTCTCTCTCTTCAGCTCTTATAGTGAAAATCTTCTAAACCATCACATTCAGTACTCAACTATAAAGTGTCCTTTACTGTTCTTGGATTTGTAGGTGTGAGAAATTCCAGTTTCCTAATTAATTGATCCCTACTAAATTCCTGAGAAGAAGGAGTCTTGCTTTAAATTTATTCTGTATCCCCACAATCACCTTGTCCAGTGATAGCACAAAGCAGGTGTTTAATAAATACATATTAATCATTTCATTTTATTAAAATTTCAGTGGTGAAAATTCTTTCACTGTGTCATGTCACTCTTGTTTTAAGAGATGTGTCAGGTTTCACCAGTCCATCTGAGATTGTCTATGCTAAGATTAAGTACACACAAGTTTTTGAGTAGGGCAGCATCCTTGAAAAGCATGAAGAAAAGCAGCTGCTTTATTTGAACAGTTAATCTTAAAGGGCCATTAAACTTTGAAGCTGAGATAGTCTTGTTTCTCTCCATTTTCTCACTAGAACATCTCTAAGCCAGAGCTGCAACATCCACATAGGGCAAAAATTGCTTAGAATAAGAACCTCAAATATTTCCTAAGTACAGCAGTTCTCTGTCCACACTCATCTGGCTCCTACTAGCAATCTCGCACTATCAGCAATTCTGCTGCTCCCAAGAATGATAACTATCATTTGCTTGGGCTGTTGAGCCAGGCTTTTCTCTTCCTAGTATCTTTCAGTGGGATGCTCTTCCTCTTCTCTAACATTTAAGGAAAAGAAATAAATCTGAAGATGCCTTTGTTAGCAAGTAAAGTCAAATATATTTCAGGCAAAGGCAGCCCTCTAAAGATCTGAGTGACAGAGTGTTAATGTATTTCAGTCCCTGTCAGCAGATCTGTCATAAGTCATTACCTTCTCTCCTGCTTAGCTACCAACGAGTGGGCTGAGGCAAGATCAAAATGGACAGCAGCCAATCAAAACCTCAAAATGCTTACCCCAAATAAGCCCTGTTTCAGAGAACAGTCTAGGTGACAACTAAGACGACCATCAGTGGGGCTTCTTTACTCATGATAGAAAGTAATCTCAGAGTCCTACTTTAAAACCCAGGGGTTATCCCTATATTGATGTCATTCTGAAACAGCCGCGTGCTCAGGCAAGTTTCTTAGCACCAAGCAAAGCTAGTAAACAAGTGTCACTGACTATAATTACTTTCTCATTCAGTAGTCCCTCATGACTCCTCTACCTAAGGGGATAAAGGCTTCCAGTTTATTCTTTTTAAACTGACCTCATAACCCAGATGTAGTAGATGAATTCTTTAAAAGTTGCATCTAAACTAAAATCTGTTCCAAATACATTAAGAGAGATTATAGATTGTTGAAGAAAACATTCAGAATAATGGTTGACCTCAAAAATAAAAAATGTTGAGATAATTAAGGATCCTTATAAAATGTGTAAGGTTGGTTGCAGATGATTTTTCTGAAGACAAAAGAAAATAATGTTTATCTCTAGTCCCTGTGGTATTATTCCAAAACCCTAGCTGGCTATATTATATAGAAGCTAGTTTAAATATAGTTAAATATTTTTTTCTGTCATTGCTTTGCAGAAAGTTACTTACAGAAGTCTAGTTAACCAGGAACGTCTCTAAGAAAACCAGCCAGTCAGAGGAGATCCTGTTTCTTTTTCATTCGAAGGTAAGACAATAAGTTAATGATATTTATAGAAATTCAATTTGATCATATAATGGGCCTGTTCTGCCTGTATATTAAAAAAATCGTCTCTGAGTGGCTCGACTCACAGCCTTCTTCATCAACAGTTATGAGGACAAGTTCCTTTGTAATATTATATCAATAAAGGCACTACTTATAGATTAATCATAAGCATGAGCTGGTCAATTTCCTTTTCCATGGAACTATGTGAAGGAAATGTTTGGACGAGTACTTTTAGAAAATAAATACTCTTTCGAAGCAACTACTTTCTTACTTAATGTATCTCTCTGTATGTTCAGATTTTCTAAGATTAAAATACTGGGAACAGCACCATGGTAAGGTACTCATGGAATGATGGGGAATTCATTTCTGTGAAGGCTGAAGAGGAATCAAAATGACCAGGTTTGGTCATGCTATAAAACAAATACAGAAAAATGTTAATGGTAGAATCTGGGTGGTGAGTATGTGGGTGTTCAGTGGACATTTTTTTCTAGATTTTTTGTATATTTAAAACATCTTTGTGATAAACTGGGGAAAAAATGGTTGTCTAATCATGTATGAAACAAACCAGTAAATATTAGTGAAGCTTTCCACTTAGTAGAAAATATTTTTATTCATGTAGGCGTCTTCTTAGCACCATTCCCTTTAACACTAGTGGATTTTTTTTTTTTTTTTTCTGAATGGAGCAATCATGTGGGCATGTGGACCACTAATAATAATTATGAAACAGATCAGTATGTAGAAGACTTCATAAATCCCTGCTGAATCCATGATCCCATGGTACTTCTCATCCTAGTCTTTGGAGGTAGTCTATGGTCTGGGCAAGTGTCATTCTCGTTTTATACATGAGAGAGGAGAAGCTCAGAGAAGGCAAGTGGCTTGGACTTGTCTAAGGTCATTGAGCTGATGATTATGGAGACCAAATCTATGTTTTATATCTATTTCCCACCTCACCATGATGAAACGTAGCAGTAAGCACTTTCAAAGATGGCTATGAAGAATCACAACAAAACTTCTACAAAATTAAAATGTACTAAACCAGTAATAGAATTAACAATACATAAGTAACACAACTTGATAAAAATGATCTGAAAACACGGACGAATGTTATCAGATCCCAAAAGTCTCTATTAGTAATAAAAGATTTAATTTGCTCTGGTGTCTTGGAAGTGAACAGGTGAGTGCTGGACAATCTAAATAAAGACAAGAACAAAGGCATCTTCCACTCCATCTTCCTCGATAAAGTCTTAGGTAGCCACAAGTGGTTATTTCTTGACATGAAGAGGCAAAATAATAGTTGGTGAATAAATAAAATAACAAAAGTAAAATGCAAAGAAAATCAAACCTCTGAGTGGTAAGTTAGTGTTTCTTTAGGTATCGATAAACACTGAAGAATCAGATTAGACCCCAAGGCATCTTGGTTCTAAGACTTATTTTTAGCACAGTGAGACCATTAGCACCATCTCTCAGCGCTTACAGGGGGAAAGAAAATCAATTGATCAGTTCTCTTCAGCCTAATGATTTTCATAATGACTTCCAGCAGACCTTAAATGGGACTAATCTATTTACACTAATAAAAGCTGAATCTATTCTGTACCAGAGAGTGGAAGGGCAACAACTGGCTGTGATGCAAACACCGCTCAAATGCAACGTTCTTCATATGAACATAATGTGATATGATGAGAACAATATGCTACTGCTGCTGGCCACACTTCCTCGGGAAACCAGAATAAGTCACTGGCAGTGCCTTAGCTTGGCTGGGGAGATAATAGGTTTGGGCAGCAGTATAATTATCTCTAGCAAATTATTATACTGTAAGCAGCTGTGTCCACCAACTTTCAGTAAGAGCTCCAGCAATCACTCAGCCTACCAAACACTTTCACTTTGAACCTGGTTGACATCTAGAATTTAGACCATCCTGGGCCTACTGCCTTAACAGAATACTTATTTATTTATTTTTTCTTTTTTAGAGACAGAGTCTCACTCTGTCATTCAGGCTGGAGTGCAGTGGCATGATCATTGTTCATTGCAACCTCAAACTCCTGAGCTTAAGTGATCCAACCCTCCTGCCTCAGCCTCTCGAGTAGCTGGGACTACAGGCATATATCATGACATCTGGCTAATTTTCTTTTTCTTTTCTTTCTTTTTCTTTTTTCTTTTTTTTGGGGGCGGGGGGGGGGGACAGTTGCTTGCTATGTTGCCTGGGCTGATCTCAAATTCCTGACCTCAAGCAATACCCTGACCTTGACCTCCCAAGTACTGAGATTACAGGTGTGTACCACCCAGACTGGCCAATAGCAATACTTCCACACTGCTTCCTGCCAGAGTCTTCAAGGAAAACATAGACAATTGAATTGACTGCATTCTAGTTATGAGCTGTAGTGGACTAAACAGTGTCTCCCTCCAAAATTGTACATGGAACTTCAGAATGTGACTTAACTTGGAAATCTTCTTAGATGTAACTAAGGTAAGGATTGAGATGAGATCGTCCTGGATTAAGACAAATGCTAAATCCAATGAAAGTATCCTTACAAGAGCCAGTAAAGAAAACATGGAGACACAGGGGAGAAGGCCATGTTACGATAGAGACAGATATTGCAGTTATGCTGCCAGAGCCAAATATCAATGGGAGTCACCAGAAGCTGAAAGAGGCAAGGAAGGATCCTCCTCCAGAGCTTTGGAGGGAATGTGGCTCCCAGGCCTCCAGAACTGTGCAAGAATACATTTGTGTTGTTTTAAGGCACTAAGTTTATGGTAATTTGTCATGGCAGCCCTAGGAAACTAATCCCCTAGCTTTAATGGACAAAAACAGTGCATGCTGCTTCAGCTGCTAATAAATGACCAGCTGACAAACCAGGAAAAGGAGAAAGCACGTGAAACAATATCTTCTCTTGCTGTCACACCAGGGTTAGGAGAAGGCAGGAAAGAAGTTACTAGCTGGGTGCTAGAGCAGAAAGAACAGAAGGTGGGTAAACAGCAAGCTGGTGATGAGAAGATGCAGGTTGAAAATCTGGGCAGAGAGGGGAGGAGTTGGGGAGCAGTCAGTAGAGTTCAGGAAGGAAGGCGGGTGTTAAGGGGCAGGCAGGAAACATACCAGAGCAGTCAATGCAGAGACCTGCTCTCAGGTGACCTGGGGTAGGAAGGAGAGGGCACGTTTTAACTCATTACTCCATTTCACCACTAGAGTGTTGCTATGACACAGATTTTATGATTCCCATTTTATAGGGGAAGAAATAGGTACAGAGAAGTTAAGCAATTTGGTGACAGCCACAAAGCTATCAAATGAAATGGCTGGGATTTAAATCCATTTGCATCTGATTCCAAGGCTTATGTACAAGGCTTGGTTCAAAGTATCCTACAGAGCAGTCTTTTATAAACCTGGCTGCATTAAAGAAAGCCTCAACTATATATAGATAATATATATGTAATATTATGTATTATATATATTTTATGTGTGTGTGTATATATGTATTTTTGAGACAGGGTCTTGCTTTACTGCCCAGGCTGGAGTGCACTGGCGCTATCTTGGCTCACTACAACCTCAACCTCCCGGGTTCAAGTGATTCTCCTGCCTCAGCCTCCGGAGTAGCTGGGACTACAGGTACGTGCCATCACACCCAGCTAACTGCTTTATTTTTAGTATAGACAGGGTTTCGCCATGTTGGCCAGGCTGGTCTCAAACTGCTGACCTCAAATGATTCACGTGCCTCGGCCTCCCAAAGTGCTGGGATTACAGGTGTCAGCTACCACGCCTGGCCTTCAACAGTGATTTTTGATGTGCTATCTCTCCCAGCAATAACTGATACTAGGGAGTAGAAAGATCGAGGCTGGTGGTACAAATTCCAGCTGCATGTTGGCATCACCTGGGCATCATACCAAACACTGATGCCCATGCACGCCCCACCTCTGACCAACCAATGGGATCTGAGAAGTGGTATTTTTAGGAAGTTCCTGGGTGATTCTAATGGGTGGCGTTGGTGAGAATCACGCTGTAAGCCTACAGATATAAGTGGAAAGTGCAGCTGGCAGAGGAAGAGATGACAGCGTGGTGTTTGCAGGCAGATTCTAGCCATTTCACTTCTCAAAAGTTACTTTGATAAATACTGGGGCAGAGAAGAAAATGAAAATACGCTCTAAACATTTCAAGATTGCCCAGAATTTGTACTTGCACAGCTTATGTTCGTTCCTCCGATGATGTGGGAGTTTAAGCCTGAGCATTAGAAAAGCTGCCTCTGTCTCACATTGCCCTGCATGAGCCAGAAAATGTAGGCTCATCCTGTACTTGGAAACAACTTTGCAAAATCAATGTGCTAGACTAGGAAGCAGCTTCTGCTGCTGCTGCAAATATTGCTTTTACAATTGCTGGGCCTGCATGAAACAAAGCTGAATACTTTTTTAAAAATGACTACTGTTGTGCACCACAAAGCTAAGACCCCACAACATTAGATACCATTTCCTAACCTCACGCTGGGTATCATGATGACGTTATGTTAAGAGAATGCTTCTTAAACTTCAGCGAGTATCAATATCACCCGGAGAGCTGGTCTGAACAAAGATATCCAGGGTGGAGTGAGGTTCAGGAATCTGCATTTCTCATAAGTTCCCAGGTCACACTGATGCTCTCAGTGCATGGGCCTCGCTTGCTTTTGCACTGGTATAAGGCAATGCTGCTCAAACTCTACTGTGTAAACAAATCACCTTGCGATTCTGTACAAATGCAGACTGATCAGAGGGTGATGTTCTTGGCCACAGAACACTCTCTAAGTAGCAAGGGTATGGGATATTCCATTGGGGATAGAGAAAGAAAGTTTGCTTGTACCGCTTGTTCAAATAGATAGTTGCCCATTCAGCAATTTGATAGATAAGGGGTTAAAAACTTTAAGCACTAGTCCCCTCACTCTTTCTTCAGATGGAGACACCAAAGAAGAAATACATTAAATGGCATCTCCAAATCATTGATAAACCAGGGAAACAGAGTAAATCAGTTTAGTCTGTCTCCTCATTTTTAAGGAGTGAATAACTTGTACTCTGGGAGACATATAAAGCACGAGATGGTATCCACTTCAATGGACTGTTTCCAGAACTCCATGTTCAGAATCTGACTCAAGCGAAATGAGTAATTTCTCTTAAGAGAGTTCCTTAGTTTGAATCAACATGCTTTGCCTTGCAACAGGTGGAGGCCATTCTGCAGAAAAAGTGATGGCAACGGAGGGATCTCAGATGGTAAGACCATGAGATGCATCCAATCCTGCCCTCATCCTGGGAGCATTAGAGGCATAAGAGCTGTGACTTTTTAATTTTAGCACCATTAACAATCTTAAACCCAAGATCATGAGTCTTATACTGTGAGCAGAAAACACAGCCATGTCCCTGTACTAAGGAATTCATAATTCATTCATTCGTTTTCATTCACTCATTCATTTATCCATTTATTAAATAGTGAGTGTTTCCTCCATGCAGACACTATTCTAGGAGCTGGTGATTTAGGAGAGACCCAACTGAAATACATATCCGCGCTTTTCTGTCTATCTATTGTAAAATGCTTGAGGCACTGGGGCAAAAAAGATGGTTCCGTGCTTTACCTCTCTGTGAGGCAGTACCAAAGAGTAAGGGATTTAAAAAGTTCCTTCTCTAACTATGGAGAGCCCAGTTTTAATCCCCAATCAGGTGCACATTGATACTTTTATAAAACATAAAAATGAATTGCTAGAAAAAAGAAATTTTAAAACCCACAAAGATATACAAGAGGCCCAATTTTTTATTATTGGATTCAACAGACAATGTCAAAATGCTAAAAAAAATTAAGTGTCTAAATGCTCACTCCTAAATTCTCCAAGTCTCATAGCAGACTGGTGACAAACAGCTTGCAGACAAGCATAATCCTCAGAATCCACTTTGGGTAGAACTGGCCGGGAGCACAGACTCCAAGGTTACATTGCCTGGGTTTGTATTACAGTTCTACTACTTGGCAGCTATGTGACTGTGGGCAAGTTATTTAATTTCATTGTTTCTCAGTTTCCTCCCCATAAAAAGAATACCACTCAGAATTGCTGCCATGCATTTTAAACACTTGCAATCAATATAGACAAAGCACTCAGAATAGTGTCTGACACATAGTAAATGCTACTAAAGTGTTAGCTGCTATCATTACTACTATCCACTATTATAACTGCTATCATTACTGTTTTTACTTCTTCTATTATTACTACTAGTGTTACTCTGCTGTATCAGCTTGGGCCAACACTTGCACAGTTGTTTTATGTATAAAATGCTGCTTGTCATCTCTTCCTTCCTACTGACTTCCTTCCCTCCTATGGAATCTGTGACTAGAAAATGAAATCACTTAGAACACATGTTGGCACCCACGGAAATGCCTCTAATAACCCAAGTGTCTGTACTGCCCAGATGCCACTTCAGAGAGACAAGGACAAAGTGTCCTGGGGTTCTCTCCACAGGGCTCCTAGGCACTGTGTCTGTCCGTTCTCAAACGAGTGGAAGCATCACTGAGACAGCTGTCCTCCCACCCTCCCTGGAGAATCTGGCTGGGCTGATGCTGTGTGACACTGGGTGTTGCCTCAGGGAAAGGCACGTCCTCTCTTCTACTCTGTGACCAAACAACAGTTTAGCAAAGGGAAGAATTTTAAAGGACACTTTTATACTTCCTGTAATTGAATACTTAACCCACATGCATCTTTCACACATACACATATTTCTCCAAGCTCCTTCTTAACATTTGTTTTCGATTCTCAGTCAAAGTTTTTGAGAATTATTTCTTACTCTTTCTTCAGATTAGCCACCTACAATTAGCTGGAAATAAAATATTGAGGAAACATAGAAACACATCCGAGAATAAAATTCACCTTGTGCGTGTAGAGGGAGACAAAAAAAGAATGAAGCTTGAGTATGGGGAATTATTAGAAAACAATTTACAATCACTATAAGGCAGGAAAATACCCAAGATAGGAAAAAAAAAAATAACCATCTCCTTGTTTGCTTTTTAAACTGCATAACTCTCTCTGAGAATATTAAACAACTTTATTGATATGGTTTAAACAATTTGCATTTTCATAAAATAAAATTTTTATGAAAGAGAGTAACATAATCACACAAAAAATTAAGCAGGTGTGTTAGCTCTAGAAAAAAAAATTTGCAGGTTAATAGCTTGAATGGTCTTAGTCTCAAGATTTATTCACTTATATATAATTACATCTTGACAAGGTCAAAGAGAGAACAGGTAAAGCTGGAGTTCTTACCTAGCCTCACAATGACTTAAAGGGCAAGAGGCACAGTAACGTGTACAAAATGGCTGGTGATGAGGTTGGGAGTGATCTGACAGGCACATGGATAGACTGCCCAGATATGTCATTTTGCTGGTAGCATATGGCCTTGACATGGCCCAGATTGTAGCTAAGGAGTTACGAGTTTTAATGCATCTTTGCTACTGAAGCTGCAAATTATCACATTTAATAGTATTATTGGTTCACAGATTCACTCTGTAGTGTACTGTTGCCTTTTTTTTTTCCTTTTAAATTCAGTATACTAAACATGTTCAGGTTGCTCTGTATGGCATATAGCGTGACATTTCAGATAAATACTGAAAGGTTTTCTGATGGAAATGAGGCTAATGATATGGTCAGACAACACATAAAAGTAAGCATATTTTTGTCACTCTCTATTTCTCATCTCCCCATTCTGACTCTGCGAGTATTCATGACTCTCAAAATTTACTCACTGTATCCATGCTTCCACCTTTCCTTCCTTCTTTCCATCCATCCATCCATCCATCCATCCATCCATCCATCCATCCCTCCCTCCCTCCCTCTCTCCTCCCTCCCTCTCTCCTCCCTCCCTCCCTCCATCATGCATTCATTCAGTAAGTTATTCATTGAGCACCTTCCTGCTGCCTGGCATTATAATATGTGTTTGGAACTTACCCTCTAGTGGGAAAAGACAGAAAATATACAAGTTAGTGAAATTAATTAATAATTAGAGTTGTGATAAGTGTCAGGAAGAAAAAACCCAAAGTATTAAAATACTGATTAACTGGGGAGATCTACCTGGGATCCTGACCAAAAAAAAAAAAAAAAAAAGGTATTCCATTCAGATGATGCAAATAAATAAATATGAATGAAGAAATAACTTACAGAGGTATAGGCAGGGTTGAAAGCAGCAACAAGGGATACTGAGGCACCCAGAGGCTTGTAACAGCAGAAAGTTGAAATGAAGAGGCAAGAAGAAATGACCTTGCTAGAGTCCAGTGAGAGCTGGAGCTATGGAGGATGTGTCACCTGGCAGGATCTCCGGTGACAGAGGGAGGCACGCACAGTCAGGGCCATGATCCAAAGTGAAGAGGAAGGGGAGAAGAAATCACCCACCCTCCTTCTCCTCCCACTTTCCAATCTTCTACTTGTGCTGCCTATTGGCAGAACCTGATCAGAAGCTATCTGGCAAGGGGGCCTCCATGACCCAGTTCACAGACACAGTCCATAGGGTGTGGCCTCAGTATTGATAATGGATGGGGGTGGTGGTGAGGGAAAAGGGAGAATGGAGAATAACCAGGAAAGGGGACCTACTTAGCTAGGACAGTCAGGAAAAGCCTTCCAGTGGACATGACATTTGAAGTGACACCCAGAGAAGACCCCAGCCATGCAAAGAGCTGGAGGAGAAATCCAGCAGAAGGAAGAGCAAGCACGTGCCTTTGGCATTCCCCCTTCTCTGCACCCCACACTCAGTACAGATCCCTCACCAGGCATATGGTTATCAGAGACCCAGACCATCCAAACGAACACCTTCCTATTCTATTTTATCAACATAATAAAAAAGCTTGTTCATAAAAAAAATACTCAAAAGTAGGACACTTCTCTAAGAAAGGTCCAGCACTTCTGTAAATTCTAACGTACAAAGAAAAATCAAGGCAGACATATGTAAAGGCAGGAAAGGGAAGGCAACTGGAGCAAGCATAACTCCCTTCCATTTATACAACTTCTCTTTGAAAAGCCCAAGCCTTCCACATATTGAATAGTCTCATATTGTACAATTTACTAAAAGTGTGAGACTGTGCCCATCCTACTCTTAAATGAAGAAACACAGTAAGGATTCAATTCCAGTGTAATAATAGTTAATGTATAACTAATTTAAACTCCTACTAATTTTCTTTTAGTTTTATATTTATTTACCTCCAAGTCACCAGCTAAAATGTATATAAAATATATGCCTCAAGCCTATTAATCAAAAATATGTACTGACAGGTGATTTTATTTTTTCTGATACTAAGAAACCATTTTTTAAAATATAAAGTAAAATTTCCAATACTAACAAGTTCATCATGTGAATTCAGTGATTTGACTTTTAAAGGCCAGTTTACTAGTTCAAATTCCCAGTGAGGTAGCCAAGTCATTGAAAGGTAAGTCTGCCCTTAAAAGGTACAGAGGGTTTCCTGCTGGTAATTGAGGTTGGGCGTCATAACTTCCTTCCTGTTAATCCTTCATACTCAGGGATGCATTCACCAATGGAAAAACAGTTCCTTTCAAGGACAAATTCCAGTCAAAATAATGAGGAACTGCCTGCATGTTAATGAGATTCACCATCTCTCATATCCAAAGGTGTTTTTTTTTTTTCTTAAAGATCTTAAGGAACTTCCATCATCCAACTACATTAAATCTAAATTTCCCTAGTGCCTATTTAATTTATTTTCTTTTGTCCCTGATGAATATGGAAACAGATGGTAATTCTTCTTCTTTTTTAAATTTATGATGGTTGCCAAGTCAATGAAAATTGCTGATAAAAATAAGCTCAAAGTGTATTATTACCTGTAGGAGAGGCCGCTGCACTCCCAGCACCTTCATGGTGTCTGCATTAGCCAGAATCTTCAAAGGGTCAGATGTTTTAGTGACTCCTTCAATCTCCTTGTTGATCTCAGCCAAGACTTGATTGAGAAAGATGTTTTTGATGTACACGGTGAGAAACTCTCGAAGAGGACACTGTTTGGCTGGGCCAAGACCCAGGGCATGCTCAATCTCCTGAATAAATCTGGAAGACAAACAGTAAGAAGGTTACTAAATTTACGAGGAAAGTGTTATATAAATATGTCATGATGACATGAGAATATCTAGCGTTGGCTATTTCCATGAAGAGGGCAAGTCATCGTAATACTCATCTCTGTATAATTTTTAATCTTTTAAAAATATAAATTATTCCACTAATTGAACAGAAATAGGATGAAACAGAGAACATGACTTCTAAAAATGGGGGGAAAAGGAGAAGACAAAAACTATTTTTAATTCAAGAAGGAGATAAGAATACAAGAAACAATGGGAAAACATGAAAAACAAAAAACACAAATTATCGTGCAAATTAAAAAGCACATTCCCGAAGAGTACATATTTCCCACTGAAACCTTTACATCACGGGTCCCCCTACCCCCGCACCGGGCCATGAACCAGTACTGGTCTGTGGCCTGTCAGGAACCAGACCATACAGCGGGAGGTGAGCGGCCAGCTGGGCGAGCATTACCCCCTGAGCTCCGCCTGCTGTCAGTTCAGCAATCACATTAGATTGTCACAGAAGCATGAACCCTACTGTGAGCTATGCATGTGAGGGATCTAGGCTGCATGCTCCTTCTGACAGTCTAATGTCTGACCTTTGGTGGAACAGTTTCATTCTGAAACCATCTCTCCCGCAACCCCTGTCCATGGAAACATTGTCTTCCACAAAGCTGGTACTTGTGCAAAAAAAATTTTGGGGACTGCTGCTTTACAAGTACATATATAAATGTCGAAAAGAGAGAAACAGAGAGAGAATGAAGGATACTCTAAAATTCATGATGATATGTGAGTTCAGAGGTTAAGAAAGGGAACGGGATGGGAGTTGGAGGACAAAGGAGAACTTCAATCTTACTTGCAATGATCTATTTCCTTTATTAAAAACACTTAAAGAATACATAACAGAATGTTAATGATTGTCAAGTCTCAGAGATGAGTATATAGATATTTATTAAAATTCTAATTTTAATAACAAACAAAATAAATTTATTATTATAATTCTTTTTAATTTTCTATTCAGGCAGCCCCTACTTATATGAACAAATTGAAGTTACTACTATTTTTTAGTTAAATAACATCAGTCCTTCAATTACATAGTTTAAATATCTCAATACCACAGTATAGTCACCACAGTACATTAAATTTAAGTAACTAAAGTATAAACTTTGTTGCTAGCTCCTCTGAAATCCCTATGTAAATAACTGATGTGTGTTCATCATGATTAGTGACCAATCATATCCCTTCTTCCAACGTCTATTGGCAACTGGTCACTGTGCATTTGTTATTCGCTTCATGTACAGGCAGCAAAGCATGCAGCTGTGGTGCCTCCCTGTCTCCCACTGATAAACCCATGTGGCATTTTATAAAAATGGATAATTGAAAGAGGGAGGGAATTGGCCAACAAAGATAAAAGTACCACAAAGTGGTAACACTGGAAGTGAAATTTGAGTTGAATGTAAAGGGAGTGACAGGAGAAAGAGCTGCCCCGGGAATGTTGACACTGCTACCATTGGAGAGGCATAGCCAGACTGAAGGCGAGAACGAACCAGGAAGGTGGCTGTGACCAAAGGGATGCAGAGGATGAAGAGAGATGAGACGCCAGAGGAAGTGATGTTGGCAACAAATTTCACACTTAAAAACCTCTTGGAGATATTTCACAACACAGAAAAAATAAAGGATAAAATGCTGGCAACTGAGCCAAACTTAGAAGTATGACAGTTCGCCGAGGCCCAGAAAAGATGCTTGCTGTATACTGTAAAGTATATAAGGCAGCGGCAAGCACTGCTATACTAATCTTGATAAGATTTTAACAAAAAATAAAACACTTTAATTCTCAATGTTTTCTAATGTTACAGTGTACTAAATACATATTGGTTTTCTTATTTTTCATTTCTGTATATATTTATGAATGCCAGGAATAGAGTTTTTAATTTTTTTTTTTTTTGAGACAGAGTCTTACTCCACCACCCAGGATGGTATGATCTTGGCTCACCTCCATATCCTGGGTTCAAGAGATTCTCCTGCCTCAGCCTCCCTAGTAGCTGGGATTACAGGTGTGTGCCACCATGCCCGGCTAACTTTTTTCTATTTTTAGTAGAGATGGAGTTTCACCATGTTGGCCAGGCTGGTCTTGAACTGTTGGCCTCATGTGATCTGCCTGCTTTGGCCTCCCAAAGGTTTTTTGATGTTTTGACAAAAAATTGTAAAGTCATGAAACAATTGTGACTATCCTCATTGATTGCGATTGCTTTGCGTGGTTTCAGCTTGCATGGTCATTTTTACAGTTCCACAATGCTATGGAAAGCAAGAGCTGTATTGTACTTCAATTTCTTCTCAAAAAGGGGGAGAAGAAAAGTAAACGAAAACATAAAATGGATAACCAATTGGGAAGGTATATTTGCAGTTTGAATCACAGATGATGGCTGGAACTCAACAAGAAAAGAAACCAAATAACTTAGTAAAAAAAATGATCAAAACACATGAAAAGACTGTTTATAGTCAATACAATGACTAATACATTAAACATTAAAAAAATTATTCATTCATAAGAAAAATGCAAAGTAAACTATACTGAGATACCAATTTTTACACCAATGCAATTGGCCAAGTTCCAAAAGTTTGAAAACACACTCTGTTGCCGTAAGTGCGAAGAAAGAGGCATTCTCCTGTATTACTGATATGAGTGAAAAATGGTACAACCCTTGTGGAAAGCAGGTTGGCACTATTATTCAAAAATCCAGATGCATTTCTCTATGGCCCAGAAATCTCATTCCTGGGAAATTCTTCTGAGAGCTATATCTAAATATGGATGTGATGATCTACATACAGAATATACAGATCATTACAGCATTGTTTTTAGGCAAAAGACTGGGAACATCCTAAAAGTTCATCAGTTAGGGAATAATTACATAAACTATGGTATATTTACATTTTGGAATACTGTACAGCTCCCTCTACCCCCAAATGTGGAAACTTTTGGTGTACTAATGTGAAAAGACCTCCAGGATATATTGTTACAAGGAAAAAAACAAGCTCAGATCAATCTACAGTTAGTAGTATTTACTACAGTAACCCCTATATAACAATTATATATCCTCATTTGTTTATTTTAGCATAAAGACACCCTGGGAAGTCTCAAAAAAACAACTAACTACCCATAGGAGGCAGGGGTGGGGGTCAGGTCTGGGAGAGGAGTGGAAATTAGACTTCTGAATTTTAACTTTTAATAATCATTTGATTGTTAAAAACTGTTAATGTATTAGCTACTCAAATAACATTAAATCAGAGAATTAAAAATTGGCTATATGTATCGAAGACTGTATTTCATAAATTGCTATCTAATTGGGACACATTTAAAGTGTGGTGTATAAACAGTTCCTTAAGTTTAGCTGTTTAACCTAATAAAGAGTTTTCTTTACTTACTAAATCAATACATTGCAGTTAATCTTACATATTACCAGTTAAACACTCTATTAATCCCTGGGGTGTATGTGTGGTGGGGAATGAAGATAGTGTATATATAGGATTGTCACAATGAAAAAAGTAGCTTTCCTTCAAAGAAAGATGAAATTGAGAAGGCACAAGAAAGAGCACTGAGGCTTCTTAACTGATGTTATCACTGTGAAAGAAAAATAAAATATGACCAAAACCAAAATATAATGGATCTTAAGGAGAGGGTAAGTGAAAGAAGGCAGGGAAAAATGAAGAAATAAAAGTAGATGGTTAACCATGGCCACAATTTGAAGATCTCCAAATACCACATCCTGCTACGATGACCCCTTCTGATCTCATCTAACTCTCAAAAAGATGCCCTACTCAGGTGCATTCTAGTCTACTTGGTTGCCTTCCAAAAGAAAACCACTGTTATTAATTTCCTAATGAGTAAATATACCGAAACTCTTTTTATTATTTTTTAATATTATGAGAATTAATCATCAAAATCTCTATTTTCTTCAAAGGGACTTTGGAAAAGAGTTTTCTGAGTGTAAGTACTTCTGACATTTTCAAAATATTTAACATTTATTAGAACAAAATTTTTACTAGTCAATCTGCTGCTAAACAGACGGGCAGAAGACTCTAAATTAGCCTCATTTTCTTTTTTTCTAGTCTCATATTTGCCTTTGGTGCTCCTAAAATACGAACTGTGCTGAGCAGCACAGACAGAGGGGCCGCCATTGCTTTTGGCTGAGTGATTTCTTTTCAATTCAGATCATTTATTCCCTAAAGCATACATATCCATCTCACATGACACATACAGGTTGATGTTGTCAGCGCTAACTGGAGGGGACTCATTCAACATGTTTCCAAATCTGCTTTCAGAGCTGCAAGGGACCTCCCTGTGCAGAAGCACAAAACACGTGGGTGAGAATGAAAGAGAAAAATTAAGGCTGTTTCACCAGTCCCTTCTTTACCTTAGTGAAAAATGGGTAGAATGGGGGCTAAGGGATGTAGGAGGGGAGGAGATGTTGGTCAAAGGATACAAAATTTCCAGGAGGAGTAAATTCAAGAGATCAACAGATCTAATCTACAACATGGTGACTACAGTTAGTAACAATGTGTGGATACTAGAAACCACTGAGAGAGCAGAGTTTATGTGTTCTCACCACAAAAAATAAACATGTGAAGTAATACATGTTACTTAGCTCAATGTAGCCATCCCACAACGTATACATATTTCAAAACATGTATATCATAAATGCATATAATTTCTATTTTTCAATTAAAAATAAATAAAAATGAAAAAAAGTAGTTACATTAAATGGGCAACCTACCCTTCATGGGCAGGAAGGACACAGCAAAATGAGCCTTCCTAGCCATCCAGGAGATGAACCTCACTCACTGTCACTCTGCAGAGGGGAGTGACTTAGAGAAGGAGAGTGGTCAAGAGAGGAACACTTACAGTAGGGCTTCCAGAGTTTGGACCTGGAACGCACAGTCTTGAGTAGGTACTTAGCCTCTCTTAGCTTTACTTGTGTCTTCTGTAAAATGGCTATAATAACACTACCTACCTCACAGGATTGTTCTGATGGTTTAATGAAGAAATTAAAATTAAGCACTCAAAACAGAGACTGGCACACAATAACTGCTTAGTAAATGGTGCTGCAGTGGTTTTTAGAATTACTATCTTACATAAACCCTGATGAGGCTGGAGATTAGAGGAAAGCGTGAAGTATTGTATTTTTTTTTTTTCACTTTGCTACCTTATTTTCCCATCTAATCATCCCTAGTTGGCAATTCAGACCATTAGGTTAATACTTGGAATATTTCACTAATAAATGGATGTAGGAATGAGCAAGAAACCCCATGTGGCCAGGGGCAAAGTGTAAATTGCCAACTGCTGAATCCTTCGTGCCTAGTAGTGCTACTCTATGGCTGGCACACAGTAGACGTGTAGGAAATGCTTATTGAATAAAATATTGGATAAAATAATTAAAAGGTCCTTCGATCATAACCCATAGTTCCTGAAACTAGGACATAATCTATCTGGCATGTAATGCCCTTCTCCTAAGAATTTGGACTACAGATTTCAATACAAAATTTTATTTTATTTTATTTTTTATTTTTATTTTTTTTTGAGACGGAGTCTCGCTCTGTCGCCCAGGCTGGAGTGCAGTGGCCGGATCTCAGCTCACTGCAAGCTCCGCCTCCCGGGTTCACGCCATTCTCCGGCCTCAGCCTCCCGAGTAGCTGGGACTACAGGCGCCCGCCACCTCGCCCGGCTAGTTTTTTGTATTTCTTAATAGAGACGGGGTTTCACCGTGTTAGCCAGGATGGTTTCGATCTCCTGACCTCGTGATCCGCCCGTCTCGGCCTCCCAAAGTGCTGGGATTACAGGCTTGAGCCACCGCGCCCGGCCTCAATACAAAATTTTAAAAAAATCATCCCATATCTCCACCATCCAATGTAAACCAGTAATTCTTATTGACAGAAGATTCTCTCATTCTTATGCACATCCCACACTGTTTTATATTTTGTGCAATATGGCTGTTCACACTACTTTGTATTCTGCTCTTTCACAGAGTATTACAGACTCATTCTATCAAGCTAATGAACACAGTATTATTAACCAAACCTCTACTAGGGAACATCTTCATTTTGCTTCTGTTGAATTATTTCCACAAATTAAAATATTGCAAGTAGCTCTTCAACATTTTTGGTGAGTCTTTTTTATTTTCCCTGATTTGCCACAGTGTACTGGATGAGTCCTTTCATCTAGCAAGTGTTTAAAAATGATCTGTTGAATGGGAGACAGGAGGGAGAGTCAAGGGTATAGAAGAAAATAATCAGAAAGCCCAATTTTCCCAACAATGCTCCTCATTAGCTCTATGGAAGTATGAAAACATTGAATTTTTAACAGCGAAAAGAATCTCATTAGAAAAGAAAATATTTCACTTCAAAGTTAAGTTAGAACACAGATGGAGCCCTGTCAAAAGAGTATTATTTAATCTCATGAAGTGCTTTTACACCAGGGATTTCCTATCTCTGTAAATGATGAGCAGGCAAACACAACGTACAGGTATATCTGTGTATATGGAAAAAGAGACTATGAGAGTAAAAGAAAAAGGTATACATAATGCTGTATGGAGAGCATCACATCACAGGATTTTGAGAACCCTTATTCAGAACAGCCTCCTAAACTTAAGGCTGTAAAATAGGAGAAACCAAAAAACAAATAATGCTAGTATGCAACTGACTCTTGTTGCTTTCGAATGTTTAAAGCACGGATCTGGTAGGGCGTGGTGGCTCACACCTGTAATCCCAGCACTTTGGGAGGTCGAGACGGGCGGATCACGAGGTCAGGAGATTGAGACCATCCTGGCTAACATGGTGAAACCCTGTCTCCACTAAAAATACAAAAAATTAGCGGCCGGGCATGGTGGCAGGCGCCTGTAGTCCCAGCTACTCAGGAAACAGGCAGGAGAATCACTTGAACCTGGGAGGCGGAGGTTGCAGTGAGCCAAGATTGTGCCACTGCACTCCAGCCTGAGCGACAGAGCAAGACTCCCTCTAAAAAATAAAATAAAATAAAATAAGATAAAATAAAATAAAATAAAAGCATGGATCTTATTGTCTAAATTCTAATATTTATAAATATTTAATTGAAGCTTTCCCTTTCAGATTCTCAACTAAGGGCCCTCTAAATGTACGCACATAAGCAATACCTGTGTTGTTGAATTTACTTTCTTACAGCAAGTTATGTGTCCTTTGAAATGCACACATGAGCACACACTACCAACATTTCACCCAATATTTTCAAATTTTTAATCTTGATTTGATTGCTATCGAGGGAAATTATAAACTAATTAAAATTTCACTCAAGCATCCCTCACTTAGCCCAGCCTTATCACAAATTCTGTTTCACTGTACAGCTCCATTTCTTCCATTTCATCTCAGCCAAGAATTGTGGCTGCTACCAGCTGGAAATATCCTTGAACAGAGAGGTCCTATATCGTATTGTAGAAGCTGCAATATGAGCAGTGATATGTATTTATTTGAATAAAAATGATTGCTTATTCGATAAGTATTCCTTATATTCATACCCTAAAAAGCTTTTAAATTCGACGGCCAACATCACTAATAATGGGACAAAATGGACATCATGTACCTCCTGACATGATATAAAGAAGAACACAGTATTGTTCTCTGTTATTCTTGCTAAAAAATGCATAACTTGAATCTATATCACAACAGCACATCATCTTTCATAAAACCAAAATATAAAAAATTTCAGGCCGGGCGCGGTGGCTCAAGCCTGTAATCCCAGCACTTTGGGAGGCCGAGACGGGCGGATCACGAGGTCAGGAGATCGAGACCATCCTGGCTAACACAGTGAAACCCCGTCTCTACTAAAAATACAAAAACTTAGCCGGGCGAGGTGACAGGCGCCTGTAGTCCCAGCTACTCGGGAGGCTGAGGCAGGAGAATGGCGTGAACCTGGGAGGCGGAGCTTGCAGTGAGCTGAGATCCGGCCACTGCACTCCAGCCTGGGTGACAGAGCGAGACTCCGTCTCAAAAAAAAAAAAAAAAAAAATTCAGAATATTCAAATTTAGGATTCTGGTTTCACAGCACAAGTAATTCATGCATGACTCTGTCATAAACAGTGAATCACTGTTTATTGCTCATTATGTTTTATAATATATACATTTATATATACTTTGTATCATACAACATAAACTTTTCATTTGGCTATTTCCTGACTTTGCTGTGTATCATTACATTTAATTTGGTAGTTTAGGATGAATAACATACACATTAATATAGATATCTGGGAGGCCTGGGAAGTTTTCTACTGATTCCATGTATCACAACCAATAGAAACATGTGATTTATCCTTTGCGACTTCTGCATTTTGCAGGATCTCTCAACATATCATTTCCTCTTACATGTTTTCTAATCTAGTCTTCACTCTGCAGAGATGTACCATCCTTACTGAGAAGCTCTGAATCTCTCCTACTAATAATTTTAAAGACTAAAAAAAGAATCTGAATTCTCTTATCTCCATTTTAGTCCAAGATTTCTATGTGAAAAGTTGCATGACATTTACAGGTCTGCAGAAGCCTTTGCATAATCAAAGGTAAGTCCACACGATCCCATCCTCATTGTGTCCATCCTCTACTGTCACATTTAATATTGTTGTATGACACATATTGTGTATAAAAGCATACATTAAAATTTTAATTAGCAATAAACGGTGATATACTGTTTGTGACACCATCATGAATGAATTACGTGTCCTAAAAAAGCCACAGTTCTGCATCAGAATTCTGAACCTTTGATTTCGAAGTTTGGTTTTATGTAAAGAATGCAAACAGCAGTAATAACAAGCCTGTAGCATGAATGATACATGAGTTACAAAGAGAAAATAAAATGCACATTTCCCTCTAAATCCAGCGAACTGAAATAATCTTTGAACCCAGAATGAGAATGAAACACTAACTGTCAAATGCAGAACTTTTCAGGAGAGATATGGGCCCATGTACAAAGATGGCAAACAGCACTAATAACACAGTTCTGCATTCTGATAATACTTTCTGCACACCACTCTAAGGGAAATCATGGACTTTTATGAGAACACAGTATAATCAAAATCTCTACCCTGCTAGATTTATATGGGAAAAAAAAAATCAACCTACAACTCATAATAAAATTCACCCCCAGACACGGGCCCATCCTTGTACAAAGAACTGTGACCAGTTAGCTATACTCAGATGATAAATGGGCCTTGGGAATCAAAGCCAAGCGAGGCCATGCCAAAGACTGGAAACAACTCCGTCTGCAGAAAGAAGGCGTCCCCAGCAAACAGGGCTCCTTTAAGATATATTTCTTACTTTCTCAACTGCTCTCAGGTATGACATTTAAGACACAGAACAAACTGGAAAACAACTCAGGCAAAGGAAAGAAGCCTCAGAGGAATTGATTTGAGATATATTCAACTCACTAGTATTATCTGAGTCGAAAAAGATCATTTAGAAATGATTTACCAGGGACTCATTCAGAAACAGCAGCAACAGGCATATTTAAGACCATAAATCAGTGGAACATGAAAACCGAAGAAAAATCCATAAAGGTTAATGCACTTTGGAGCACATTTGCCTCTTAATTCATGGGAGTAAGCCATTGGCACATCAGGAAGAGGTTCTCCCCCAAAAAGCTGTAATTGTTCATGCTGAGTGTAACTACTATCTGTGCCTTTTGTATATAAAGATTTTCTGTGTAAAAGTGCTAAATAAGCTCATCACTGCAGGGCCCAATCATGTCCTCAGTCCATACCCGTAGGAGACAATTTGCTGAACTAATCAAATAAAAAGGGATTTGGGTGCTCTTATTTGTAATGGGTGAAATTCATGTCTGGGAGTAGAGGAGAAAAGGGGTAAAAATCGTTAAATAAAGGGAGAAAGAATATCATCTACAAAATTTGGATTCTGCAGGTTTATAAACAAATTTAACTTAAAAAAATCTTACCATGAGTATATTGCAAGTGATTTGTGACTGCAGTTAAGTGTTCCCTCTAGACTGAAAAGCACTTTAGGTAAAATGAAGTAAGCCTCTCTAAAAATGACAGCTGTTAAATTTTTTTAACCATATAATTTGGAAATTGAAGTGACTTAAACTCTAACCCTTAATATCAAACAATCTTTTTAAACCAAAAATTGCATAAATAAATAAGGGATGCTGACACAAAACTCAGAGAACGAAATAATAATCCTGCTTTTCCGATAGGTCTGGAATTTTGTTTTTATCCTTTCAGTTTATCTCACAGTAAAATAACCTCTTCTTTATTTTTTTTTCAGAAGGTAAAGCTTTCAGAAAATTTTCCAACAAAAACTGTAATTTATTACAAAATGTCTATCATACACCTGGAAACTGATGTGTCACATATTAAATATACTCTGTTTTAGGCGCCCCATATCAGTTTGGCCTTCAGACTCTGTAATGCAGGACACAGAAGAATCTGGGAAAGCTTCTACCTGTTGCTATGCCAGTAGGAGCTGTATTAATAATTGCTTACACCCATGGAGCGCTTACCATGTCCTGATCAAAGAGCTTTATATGGATTCTTTTTTATGTGATTTTCACAGACACTCTATGAGGACTGTGCTTTTACTATCTCCATTTTACATGTGATAAAACTGAGCAGCTGAAAAAATGGCAGTAACATTAACAGCTGACAGTTCTTATTGTTCTTATTATAGTCATCTTTCAGTATCCCTGGGGGACTGGTTACAAGACCATCTGGGTGTGTGCACACTCCAGTCCGGCAGTTGGCCCTGCAGAACCTGCGTATATGAAAAGTCGGCCCTCCATATCTTCTGATTTCAAAAGCTGTGAATGCTGTATTTTCGATCTGCATTTGGTTATGGATGCACAGCCCTCCGATATGAGGGCCAACTATATTTATTTAAGAAAACCAGCATAGAAGTGGACCTCAAACCAGTGTTGTCTGAGGGCCAACTGTATAGGCCAGCACTCTTTTAAGTAATCACCATGCTTTACTTCACATATTCCTTACAACACGATGAAGTTAGGTACTTTTATAATTGCCATTTGGAAGAAGACATGAAGGCACAGAAAGGTGAAGTTACTTTCCCAAGGTCATATAGCTAGCAAGGGATGGGGCCAAAATTTGACCTTGGACAGTTTGTCTCCAGAGACCATGCCAGACTTCATCACTCTATCCAACATACTTCTTTAACATCACTGCATCTCAAAGGTTCACCTGTAGGGTTAGAACTCCAGAGGTGGGCAGGTAAGGGGATGACAATCAATAGACTTAAGTCCATGTTGAAAACCCTAAAGTGTGTGTGGAGGTACTGGGACCTTGTGTGGATGCAGAGAACCATAACATTACTAAACATAAGCATTTGAATATATCAAAGACCGAATTATTTCTCTTAAAATACAACAAATATTATCTCTAGCCCTGACTTCTTGCTCCTGACCTGTGTTCCCAATCACTTGATAGATACTTTCAAGTGATGTCCTCCTGATAACTCAAACTATGTCCAACATGGAGCTCTTCGCTGCTGCACTCCCATTATCATTTCCATTCTCTCCTCCTGTGTTCTCTATTTTTGTGTCATCATCATTCCAGTTACCTAAGCTCAAGCTTAAAAATCATCTTTCACTTTTTCTTCAGCCTTGCTACTCATGCAAGAAGCTTCTAGATGTATAGACATTCTCTTTATATTAAATCTTAAGTTCATACATTTATCTACTTGTTTACCCCTTCACTTATTTATTACTCCTTATGCTGAAAGGTAGGCACTATGTTAGTGTTCTAGGCCTAAGGCACCCACAGTGAAAGAATTATCACCCAGGAGCTATCACCCACTTAGCATATGATATGAATAGTGTTCAAGTTGTTTTAATGTTTGCCTGAGTGCCTTCAACTTATGTAATATATGACTATTTGGTTAATCTCACTAAAGCAAAGAATCTAGAACTCCTCGCAGTTTCATAAAACATGCCTTGCTCTCTCTTGCCTCCAGCATGGTCTCTGTACATGCTGGTTCGTTTATCTAGAACAGTGTCACCATATATCTGTCCTGACTGTCACTTGTCCGGTAGCCACCAGCTTAGATGTCACTTCCTCTAGAGGCCCTTCTCCCTTAAGTGTATGTTGAACGCCCTTTGACTATGTCACCACACCACCCTAAGTCCACAGAATTCTGCTGCTATGGAGGTATCTGTCTTCCCTACTAGTTTTTAAACATCTTGAAAAGAGGGAACATGGCTTTTTCATTGTAGACAATGTTTGGCATCCAGTAGGAACTCAAGAAGTAAGTCTAACATTATTTCTACTTCTACTCATTAGCAAACTTTGAGTCCCATGTACTCTCTGTATTTTTTTAAGTTCATGCCTTTTCTTATAATGATCCTGTGGTCTACTTCTAGTGTTCCCTTGCATTTTCTAAATTGTAGCAAATCAGCTAAAGAGGAGTTTCGAAAATGTATCATTTTCACAATAGCCTTTCTTCAAGGACCACTTCAAAACTAAGTCACTCACAAAGTTTTCCCTGATGCCTGTAAAACTGTTTCACGTATTTGAACTATTTTACTTCATAGCATTAGTCTTTTTTTCTACCTGTTTTTCTCTTTTAGAATTAAGTTCCTTCTGAGCAGCAACTGTGTTTTGTACATCTTTGAGTCATACCTGAAACACTTAACACTATATCAAGTACAGTGGACATAATTAATGTTTTAATAAATAATATTGTTATTTTTACAGCTTGTTTAGGCTTGTCTTTAAAGGCAAGTCCTTCTTGAAGGGGATACAATATACAGATTATTTTAAAGCTATGTTTTAGGAAAGAAATATGGCTGGCTAAGCAAGATAAAGAATAGAGATGGTGAAAGAAAAAAAGAAAGTTGTGAAGTTAAATGATGCATGTAGTATGTTAAACATATCAATATGAGGCATTTTTAAGGCAAACTATCAGCAAATTAAAACCTAGTCCTTTTCTCAAACGTGAAATTTAGTGAAGCTGGCCTAAACTGAACATTACTCAGGTATCAATAACAGAAGTCAAAGTCTGGGTATTTCATATGTCGAAAACGTGACTGACTTGTGTACCTACCAGGATAAAATTATATACTGTCTGGAAGAAACAAACTGGCTCCATGGTTCTTCCACTCTTTTCCAACAGGATGGATTGCACTACATTTAATAAATGAAAGCTTTGGAAAACTTAGTCTGAATGATCTCTAATGAGCCTATTTGGCAACCACCCTTATTGCTGAACTTAGTTTATTATTATTTCTTATCGCACTCTTACGTTTACTATCACTTGATTAACTGGCAAAGTGTTCTGAATGCACAGCGCCCTAAGAAAAAAGTAGTCACTAATGATATGAGTCACAGACAGGCAATAACAATTACGAGTCTTGTCCCTTAAACTTTTCTATTTTTGTTTTCCTGTATTCACACACTTGATCATTAATTCAGGTAACCCAGGATCATCTTCTCATATCACTGTTGGTTTCTTTCTCTGTTTCCACATCTACACTTTGCCTGAAAAATATCTACAATTATCTTGCAACAGTATTCACAAAGTTATTTTTCTACGGTGGTTCAAAGTTCTTCTCAAATTTACCTCCTCCAGAGCCCTTTCCTACTTAGAAGAGATTATTGCCTTTTAGAGTCTCACTTTGGGTCATCTATGGAAACATCACACTATCAGGATTTCAACATAACAAAATGGACTGGAGTAACATCAAATTTACATCAAAAGTGAACTAACAGTAAACCAAGCTAAATATTTTAAGCCATCTCAGCCAGCATTCCATTCTTACAGTTCTTTGTTCCTTCAAGAGGCACCAGTGTTAAATTCTTCTTTATAGTTAATTTCATAAATAGGTCCACTTATTACGTAGGAATTAAATACTTTAGTATTTCCACCTTTCTATTTTATTTATGTTTTCATATCCCCTGTAAGGCTAAATCAGAGTTAAAAATTCTGCTTACAAATCTGAGATATAGAAAAGTATAGATTATTACATCTCTATACAGGATAATAAAGAAAAGGTATCTTCCTGTCTAACTGATTACTTGCAAGTGAATATCTATCAATTGTATATAGGCATTAAAATGATAGAATATGCATCATTTTCTAAGAAAAACTAGACTCTGTAGAAGAATTTTGATTACAATATTATCAGTTCCTGCAGAACTGATATTCTTTTGGATTATGTTGATGACAAATTCCTAAAACTCACAGAAGATAAAACAGCTGTCCAAGCAAGAGTCAATGTCTGCAATCAGGTGACTCTGCCCAGTGTGTTATACTCAGCAGAATATGCAAGAGACAGAAAAAGCCTGTAGAAATAGTTTGTACATTTAAAAAAATAAAACAACAAAACTCCAGTATAAGCCCTGGTTTCATCTGAGAAATGTTTCCTGTTTTCAAAGTAATGGAAAAATACAAGAAATATATGCTTTATCGTAACACAAACACAAAATACATCTTAATGGAAAAAATTATTTCAGAAAACTACTTTGGCTCAGATAAAACTTGTGAGAAAATTTCTAGCCATCATATTGGCAGCGAGGTCTAACACAGTTGATTTTAAATATGATAGTATTCATAAAATTGTTCATTGTTATAAGGCTGACAATAAAAAATTATGGCAACAGGCATGATAGCCACAAGCACAAAAGTTAGTTTTGCACTTACCATTTATGTATTCAGTTCATTACTTCAATGCGTTCACACTTATTCATGTCTTTAGAAGTGTTTTTTTGTTGTTGTCATTTCGACATGCATATCTTGTTTTGGAAGCAATATAATAAGCCCTTCTTGGACAGGAGGTATTCACTGTCTTTTCTCTCTCTCTCTCTCTCTCTCTCTCTCTCTCTCTTTTTTTTTTTTTCTGTTGAGATGGAGTTTTGCTCTTGTTGCCCAGGCTGGAAGTGCAGTAGCCTGATCTTGGCTCACTGCAACCTCTGCCTCCCGGGTCCAAGCAATTCTCCTGCCTCAGCCTCCCAAGTAGCTGGGATTACAAGTGCCAGCCACCACATCCGGCTAATTTTTTGTATTTTTAGTAGAAATAGGCTTTCATCATGTTGGGCAGGCTGGTCTCAAATTCCTGACCTCAGGTGATCTGTCTGTCTCGGCCTCCCAAAGTGCTGAAATTACAGGTGTGAGCCACCGTGCCTGGCCTATTTGCTCTTTTTAAAAAATATGGAGCAGCATCCATTTTACTGTTTGGTTTTGACAAATTCTCAGCAATAGTTATTCATGTAAGATCCCAGCAACAACCTGAAACATGACAGTAAGCCTACCAAATATCTAAGTATTAATTCAACTAACATTTCCTGACCATATGTAAGCTGGGCCCTAGAAGCTAGGAATGCCAAGTCATGTAAGTCAAGTGGATGCATGATTATTGCTCATATCTATAGTGCATGTTAGTGCTTACAATAGACTTTCACATACTTGAACCTCATTCTGCTTTGGGGGCTGTTTTGACAGTGATAATTATTTCCATTTTACATATGAGGAAATTATAGTTCAGACAAGATAAGTAATTTACTGAAGGTCACACTGTTATCAAGCTTTCAGACTGTATCTTGAAGCCAGATCTGGTTCCTAATTAGTCCACCATTCTTTCTTCTATACCACATCCTAAAAATGGCAAAGCCCATAATGCCTGTAAATCCAGAGGTATGTAAAATACATGGCCCACAGGTTCAAAGATTCTAGAAAATTTCCCAAGGAGCAGAAATATGGAAAGGCTCATTTTTCATAACTAAGTTTTAGATATTTTGGTAGTTTTAGAACTTTCTGATGCACAACTATATCCTGAAGAGTTTTAAAACACTAGCAAAGTCTGATGTGTATAACCTTGTTGGAAAAGTGGGTGGGCAAAATGCGTATATAAAAAGGAGCAACATGACAGGAACTTGCACTATTGGTGTGTTATTTCATATAGGAAAAGATCCCAAAATGGGTAGGACATGATCAATGCTATACACAGGTTCTGGCAACTGTGAAAGATCTGAGATTTTTCTAAGACTTAACCACAAGAGTAGGCTGAGCACAAAATCTGCATCTTTTGCCTCTGAGTTCTCCAATGACAGAAGTCAAAGAATAATTAGACTATGTGGGTTTCTCTGTAACCTGGTTGGCCATTTCCCCTAACAGCACAATTACCCTGCTAATGAGATTAAATTTGGTTTAACTAGAGGATTATTTCACTGCAGAGCCCCCCGCCGACTCGGGTTCCCACAGGATCCATCCCTGTGTTGATGCACCCATCTAACATTCATCTGCCTTAATGAAGGCCAGACACGAGAATCAGGCCTGCACCGTAGCGAAAAACACAAGGGCTTTTGTTTATATTGAAGAAGAGCCTCGTTTAGTCAATCTGAATCTTTCTAATACCCAGTGAAATATTTATTAATGAGTATCAGCACAGCAAGCCAGAAAGTCTTATTTGCATTCATTTAAACCATAAATAATTGAAGGTAGAGTTCATTCCTTCTGTCATGGTTTCAGGAAAATCCTCAATAGCATGCTGAATAAAAAGAGACCATTAGTGAGAGAAAATGAATTAAAAGTTGAGGGTGGTAGATGTTTTGCCTACCCTTGCACTACATGGATCGTTTCCTGATAATATATAATTCATTATCTTGCTATAGGCATCTCAGTGGAGGTGACAGAATGAGATACTAACACTTTTTTTCTTATTTCTTTAGGTCATTATAGAGGACATATCTGTGCTATTCATAAGGTCGGATCAAAGATGGTTCTGAGCAGACATGGGTATCCCTTTATTCGCTTACTCACTCATCAAAAGAAGGACTTGATCAACTTCAACCGCAAGCTTGAGCCACTGTATTCCCCAAGATAATTTATGTAAGTTAAAACATTGGAATGGAACAGAAGCATGAGATTATCTTTAAAAAAATTGTATCTCATGCTCAGATTTGAGAATTTATGTATGCTTGACACTCTGTAATACCATTATTAGAGAACAGAAGATGCCTGCCTACCCACACTGAAGTTATGACTAGACGTCAACGCTGTCCATTACTTGGGTCATCTAAACTTTGAAAGCAATGACCAGGGGATCTTTGTGAAATGTTTCCCTAAATGAATTATTTTTGACTATTGTTCCTAAGATTGCTTCAACTTTTGAAACAAAAGAAAGAAAATCTATCATCAGAGGACAGTGCAGAAATTCTACTTAATAATGTGACGATTACTTAATACTGCTTTATGAGGACAATAAAAGGAATGTTATTAAAACAAAACTGGAAAACTTACTTTTCAGAAGGAATCAGAATAGTTAAAAACTATTAGAATGATTGAAGGATATATTTATTTCCAAAAATACAAGTAATACATAACTCTACCTACTTTAAATGTGACTTTACGAGACTCCAAAAGGATGACACTGGATAATAACATTTCAAATTTGTTTTCAGAATTTTTTAGTCATTTTCACATTCATTACCTAATTTAATGCCACCAGCATTTTAGAGTGCTAAGCTGAGACTCTCATCTGGGGAAGTGATATGTTTGACTGTAAGTATAAATGTAGAGAGGGAGGAAAGAAAATATGATGGGTGGATGGATGGGTAGATAGATGGATGGATGGATGGATGGATGGATGGATGGATGAAAGGATGGATGAAAAAAGTGCATTCTAAAAAGCGACAGCTACCTGACTCACTAAGTTCTTGGTATTTAACCTGCTCCTTTGAGTGTGCATTATTTCCTTTAAATCACATTAATGAGATTAAGGTGAAAAGTAACCTCCAAACAAGTCCCATCTCTAGAAATGATCTAACTCTAGTCCATACCTTCTTCTAGATTGTAAGTGTCTCTGGTCTGGTCTTTTCCATTCCTACTTCACTACCTGCCCTACATTTCACCACTAGACTAATTTGCATCAAGTTTTCACAGTATATTTCATTTCTCTAAAACTTTCAATGGTTTTTACTTCCATCTCATGAATCTCTAATTTTCTCTCTGGTTTTCATGGCCCTCTTAGGATCAGGCTGCGTTACTTTCCCATATCTCTGCATAAAGGCCATTTGATGATTTCAGAAGAATCCAAAATTATTTCTGCCCCAGTTCTTTCGCTTATGTTTTTCTACTTGTTTAGAACATACTCCACTTCAGTGAGGTTTAAGAATACCCATATTTAATATACATGAAATCAGTGGCGCATGGGCTGAGAGGGACAGGGGCAATGCAAATACAACAAGGTATTTGGCCTGCCATTCCACTCGATGAGAATGTGTCCCACAGTAAGCAGGTCAGGGAGGCACCAATCCAGGTCCCTCAATCAGACTCAGCTCCTGGATGTCTTTCATGGTGTTAGACTCTAGTCACCCTGAGTGTGACTGTGTGATCTAGTACTTAAAATGTGTATTTTTTATGTGACATAATTATTCACAGGGGGAATACTTCTTTTGGAGTTTAACCAAAGGGGTATAAAATTGGAGGAAAATGTAGCTGGGTTATATTTACCATATTGAGAGACAGTAGTTCATCTCTTGCTAAGCAATTTTCACAGGTAATCATGATGATATCTGATTTTCATCCTAGGTACAGAAGTAGATTCCAACATCCATATATAATTGGAACTCTATGACAGAGGTCACCTGAATTTTACCTGTCTCTCAAAATTACAGCTTAAGGCTTATTTTCTGTAGTCTACACTAATCTCTTTCTGTTCCCTAGCTTTCATAGTCCAAGGAATGCAATGATGTGTTTATAACTCTTCTTTCACTGCCCTCTGTTATTTCTCTTAAAATTACCTCTCCCCAACTATATTTTCATGTCTCTGAGTACAGGGTTTGTGCTTTTATTTTTTTTTCTGTCTTTCTCATGGTTCCTAACACAGTGTGCCACTCATATTAAGAACTCAATGGTATGATCGTTTGAGCAACATAATATACAGGAGAGGCCACAGGATTTGAGGTCAGACAGGCCTGGGTTGGAATTTCGGCTCTCCCAGATATCTAACTGTGGCACTTTTCCGACCACTCAGGCTCCTAATCTGTAAAATGAGGAAATAATACCTGTCTTGCAGGGTTATTATAAGATTGGCAGTGATGTGTGTATTACAGTTATACCTTAAATTCACCTAGTGCCTATAAACAGTGTCTGAAATATGGTAGTACTCATTATATGGCAGGTAATATTACTAACAAGTAATTCCTTTGTTTATTTATTTGTAAATATGCCAAGAAAATTACTGCTAAAAGGTTTGTGTGATAAAAGTGATATCACCACAGAGTTGGTCTCTTTAAGTGGGAATTCCCTCAAAGCTTTTAATGACTCAGATTATAATGATAGAGATCTCTAAAGCTTATTTGGAGCTTACTAACAATATCCTACATTTATGTATTATTTATAGATTACAGTACCTTCTCATGCATATTTTCTGTATTCCCTAACTTACAAATAAGAAATGTTGAGGACTAACTCTAATATTATCAGGCAAAGGAATGTGGAAGCAGCTGGTTTCTTGGTGGTAGGACTGACAAAAATACTTCTAATTTGCTTGGGCCTCTGAAAGTCCTGGTCCCTCTGCCTGGGCTGCTCTTCCTCCAGACAGTTACACAACTCACTTGCTGACTTCAGTAGGGTGCCAAGACATACATCACCTTCTTAAGATCATTCTCCATCTCCCTTCACTGCTTTTTTTTTTCTTTACAGCACTTATAATATGATACCACATGCACTGACTTCGTTTACTTTTCATTTTCCTTACTGGAAAGCAGGCCCCATGAGGGCAGGGTCTTAGGTGGATTCATGGCTGCATACCTAGAACCTAGGAAAGTGCCTAGCACACTGCAACTGCTACTTAGATACTTGCTGAATAAATGTAAGCTTGTGAAACTGTCTAGCTCTTTGCATAAACTCCAAGGACTAGAGATTCTAGGAATCCTATAGAGCAGGGCTGTGACTCTCACTGAATCAATAGTGAATGAATAGAGATGATGTCTTTACTACTTCTTCCCCACCAGACACATGCAACCACAGTTTTTCAAAGGAGAATAAAGCTCATAACCCAGTTCTGCTTCCAAACCCTTATATTTAGCCCATCCATTGTGTTCCCTGACCTCTAGCGGTCCCAGGAAGTAAAACTAGAATCTGTGAACTTAAAAAAGTGGTTATGTAGCACTGCTTGTCACCTGTCCTTAATGCCTCATTAAGATTGATCTTTGATAATCACACCTGAAAAGAGAAGAGTACCAGTCTAATGATATTACTTGGGCAGAATAGCTTTAATTTTTTTTGAATTATCACCAGTAGCACATTCTTCCATGTTCAAATCCTGCGGCTCTCAATCTGGCCCCCTGTAAAAAGTAACATATGCTCACAATAAATCTTTAAAATGGCTCTATTAATAGAGTGGCTGTGGTGACAGTTTTATAAATGGGCCCCATCTTTATGCAAACTGTGTTTTATTCGATTGCATTATAATGATTTGTAATAAGAATACAGAGATGAATTCTGAGAGAAGGAACTCCAAACGTTCCTAAGCTGGTCAGGGGTTTCAAAGCCCATGCATTCTGTGTGGTGGATTCTGCATTCCCAGAACAACAGACATCATCAGATTAGTTTTTGCTACAGTTGTATGCTTCTCTGGCTGCTTTTTTCCAATCAGATAATAACAGTCTAATAACCGACTTTGTGTCTGTCAATCCAATTACTTCCTATTTGGGATATGCTGACACTCCATTAAGTCGGCAGACAGATGGCAGGGTCTTTCATTACCCCCCGACTGAATAATTAGTTTCCCAGGCACGTAACTGGGGAAGGAGCCTTCGATGAAGTCAGGTGTCTTCCAAATAAACCCAAAGACATAGATTACTACGAATAATCTTTTTTATTTAGAAATGGAGTCTCGCTCTGTCAACAGGATGGAATGCAGTGGCACGATCTCAGCTCACTGCAACCTCTGCCTCCCAGGTTCAAGCGATTCTCCTGCCTCAGCCTCCAGAGTAGCTGGGACTACAGGTGCGTGCCACCATGCCCAGCTAATTTTTATATTTTTTGTAGAGACGGCGTTTCACCATGTTGGCCAGGATGGTCTCCATCTCTTGATCTTGTGATCCACCCACCTCGGCCTCCCAAAGTGCTGGGATTACAGGGGTGAGCCACCGCCGCACCCGGCCAAAATAATCTTGTTAACCCACTATTACATCAATGCCATGCCTGTCATAGGCAAAGCTATCCAGTTCATCTGAACTGAGGAACCTTTCTGAGCAGCCTTGATCAGGAGGAGTGGTCCTCTGGCCCTATTTCCACCAGAGTCTTCCCCCCACAACCCGTATATCTGATTGGTATTCACTCAAGGAAAAAGGCAGCCTCGGTCTGGGATCCAAATGATGTCACGTTGGGAAAGAAAAACAGTTATTTCATCAGATCTGAGCTTATTAAGAATTTAAAGAAGTACCACACTGACTAAAAGAAGTTGCCTATAGAGAAAGTTAAGTAGAATTTAACTGAAAACTTTTAAGGCTTAAATGTCTATAGTAAATTAAGACCTAATCATAAGAATTTTAATGAAGTTACCTTAACTTCATAGGATGTTCATAATACAATTAGGAAAAAAGAAGTAAAAGGAAGCATCATCATACGTCTTCCTTATTCTCGACTGTATCTACCATAGTGATCAATTTTTATTGTTCTAAGAAGGGTAAATATGATTTAACAGGTGTTTCATAGACTCTCTGAATAAGCTTAAGGATGTTTTTAAAACGTGAATAATGATAATTTTTAAAAAGAAAAATATGTGATATAGTTGGTGAAATTAATACCCCCAAATATAACTGGAATTTACTTCTAAGAAACTACACGGTTGATAGAGATGCTTTTCTATTCCTCTACCCTCCTTGAATAACTTTGTCACGTAAGTTCTACCATCATGGTCAAATTCTAATTTTAGATACTTGGCGTTTTGTTTTTTTCATGGGTTAGAACCTCAGGAATGGAAAAGGCGAATTCTTATGGAGATAATATGATGTCACAGAAAGAATCTGGACTGCGAGTTGAAAGACCTGGATTCTGGCCTGGCTGTGCTATTCATAACTGGGTAGCCCTAGGCTTCAGTTTCCTCACCAGGTCCTTTGCAATACAGCCTCGCATTCCATGATTCAATATGGGATGCTGGCATGATTTGCCTTTTTCTCAGTTTTCTGAGTTGCTGAGAGTAATTCTCTTGGGGCCTTAAAAAGGCTCTGAAACATCACTGTTATCTCATTATGAATATTCATTCCCAAAGGCCACAAAGACTAATAAACTCCCAGCTGCAGGGAACAGAGGGTCGACATACTAAAACAGCACTAAAAGCAAGGAGACATTAGTGTGCTGAACCGAGAAAGCAGACAACTTTATAGCCCTTTAATGAGGATTATACTTTTGTGGTTGTGGTTAGAGGGAAAAACAGACCCATTACCTATTGTTCTCTCTTTTCTAGGTGTCATCATTTCTTATTTATTGAGGGTAATAGTTCTATTCAACAATGGTTATATATGAGCTTGCTTGTGCAATACTTGAGTTTTTAAAAAAGCTTTTTTGAATAAATAGTGTCTTCAATGTACCAGTTAAGAAAAACATGCATAATGGGTAGTTGCTTTGAAAACTATCCATTGTGATTCGATTGGGAGATGCTCACTCAATGGGAAAAGAGTTCTGCTACTGAAGAGACAATGGTAAGCGCCAGTGGGTTGTGACACACTCAAGCTATTAGCAGCAGCCTGGATAGCTTCCAAGGGAACTAATATAATGATAGAAGGAACATCTGGGCTGAAGGAATTGAAACCTGAATAAATTGAACTGAGGGTAATGCCTCTTAGGTACTAAGAGAAGAGATGGAATAGCCTAGTAACTAAAGTTCAAAATCAGGAAAACAGGTAACTTAATTTTGAGATTTCACAAACGCTGAAAATAAAGTAAGAACTCCAAAGTAGAAGAATAAGGTTCTTCTCCTGGGCTCACTAAGGAGGCCAGATAGCTTCCACGTTACTAGGACAGTCGCCAAGGGGTTAGTCCGTCAGTGGCTTTCTGAAGGAATTCACCACTTAAACCAGGAGAGAGACACAGTCTATGACTCATCTAGACAGTAAAGATGAAAATATCACCCAAATTACTGATGTCTCCCGAATGTACATGAAAAGGTATCTTCAAAGAGTTATTTTTCCAACCAGGGATAAAGAACACGAGAAGCATCACAGAGGATTCAAAGCTGATTATAGTAACTGGAAAGTGTATCAAAAAAGCCCAAACCAAAAAATGAACTAGACAGTTCAGGTTTTAAAAAACTAAACCTAAACTTTTTTTAGTTTTTGCTACTAGATAGTAGCAAAAAAAAAAATGAACTAGATATATGAGGAGAAGTTCAAGGTCCTTGAATCTACCTCTTCAGTCAGTTTCTCACTGTATCAGGACTGCATATGAAGGGAAAGACCTACCAAATCTAAGGGGGCATTTTTATTGTTCTTAGAAGGGTAATGTAAAGCTGAAAGTCCTCTTGGAGTTGTATATTTGAGACCCACAGTTCAACAGTTATGTGAAGTACCTGATAAATACAGTCAGAATTAACTTTATCCTGCTGTTTTAGAGCTATTTATTTATTTTTATTTTTACTTTTTTTTGAGATGGAGTGTTGCTCTGTCCCCAGGTTGGAGTGCAGAGGTGATCTCAGCTCACTGCAGCCTCTACCTCCTGGTACCAGAGATTCTCCTGCCTCAGCCTCTTGGGTAGCTGGGGTTACAGGCATGTGTCACCATGCCCAGCTAACTTTTGTATTTTTAGTAGAGACGTGGTTTCACCATGTTGGCCAGGCTGGTCTCCAATTCCTGACCTCAGGTGATCCACCTTGGCTTCCCAAAGTGTTAGGGTTACAGGCACGAGCCACTGCACTCAGCCTTGTTTTACGGCATTTTAAATGATGAAACAGTGCGAGCTGTTTAATCTGAGTTGAAACAAATGTGAAAACTCATCAGGTCCGAAAGGAACGTCCAAACCACAAGAGCCAAACAGAATGGTGGTAGATCCTCCAAATCAGGATCCTTACCGTGGGGTCTGTGAATTGCCCAATGCTATGAGTAAACTGCCTGGGTCTGGGCACATAAGTGTTAGTCCACAGTCCACAGCTGTCATCAGAATCTTAAATATAGCTGTAGCCCCCCCAAACTTCCCTAATCTTGTATTAATATAGTCAAGATTAACAAGTACTATTGCGTCTATTAACATCTCTTCAAATCACCAGAATTAAAAGTATTAATGAAGATAAAAGGAGTTGAAAGTCCTCCCTGTTCACTCTTTCAAGATTTTGGGGATTCATTTTTACTAAGTATCTTCATTTGCTAATTGGATACATTGGGTTTGCTTTCCTAGTAATTGGCTTATTTTCACAGGTAAAGAAAATGGGTGGGGTTACGGGGAGAACGGCAAAAAAAAGCCAAGGTGATTGTCCACGTGCATCTTCCTTTCCTCACCAGGGTCTTGCTGATGTTCTGAAGGTAAGGAGAGCAGCCTGAGAGGATGACTCACCATTTGGTTCTCTCTACACTAATGAGCCTCCAAATCCACACAGACAACCTACCATTGACTATTCTATTATTTGGTACCTTTTCTTGAAGAACTCTAAATGTATGCTATTTTTATACACTTTTTCAGAACATTAAAGTTGTCTCCATTTTTACAGTGCCATTTCCATTTTGGGATAAAAATGCATACTTTAGAATAGCTCCACTTAAGGCTTCAATATAACATAGTGATTTAGATTTTTGTTCATTGTGAACAATTTTCTTCTACAACAGGTTTTTTATATTCCATATTTTTCAAAAATGAAAATGCCTCAGTTGTAAAGTAATCACCTTCTACGGACAATGTAAAAAGTACCTTTTAGGGTTTCTTTTTTTTTTGGAGACAGGGTCTCACTCTGTTACCCAGGCTGGAGTGCAGTGGTGTGATTGATCTCAGCTCATTGCAACCTCAACCTTCCAGGCTCAAGCAATCCTCCCACTTCAGCCTTCCGAGTAGCTGGGTCTACAGGTGCCTCCCACACCACTTGACTAATTTTTCAATTTTTGGTAGAGACGAGGTCTCACTACATTGCTCAGGCTGGTCTTGAACTCCTGGGCTCAAGCAGTCCTTTCACCTCGGCCTCCCGAAGTGCTGAGATTACAGGTCTGAGCCATCGCAGCTGGCCATTTTAAGGCATTTTAAATGATGAAACAATGTGAGCTGTTTGATCGGAGTAGAAGCAAATGTGAAAGCTCATCAATTCTGAAAGGAACATCCAAACCAAAAGAGGGCCAAACAGAATGGTGGCAGAGCCCCCAAATCAGGATCCTCACCGTGGAGTCTGTGAACTGCCCGATGCCACGAGTAGAACCGCCTGCGTCTGGGCATACACGTGTTTGTCCATGGTACACAGCTGTCATCAGATTCTCAAAGGTACCGGTAACCTGCCAAACTTCCCTAAACCACAAAACTCCCTTGAACAGAGTCTCAACTGCATGTGAAAAACAATGTTCAGTGATGTTTCCACACCCTTCAGACGTAAGAATAAAAGTGAGAAGTAACTGTAGAGGCAAGTTTTATTTAGAGCTGTAAATGTTTGATTTCCAAATCTTAGGCAGCATTTTCATTCATAAAGGTTAAACACCTAAAGGAACCTGATCTGTTTTCAATAACATAGTTCGTGGTGGGAAGACGGTGGGCCAATAGCTCTGGATTCTAATCCTGGTTTTGCCATCATCCCCCTGCTCAACTTAAGACACTTAAGTTTTCTGGGCCCTAGTTTACAACTGTGCAAAGTCATTTTCACACCATTATATTACTAATTTGCTCTCATGGAGATTTTGTTTGAAATATTTTTACTAACCAAACTGTGCTTATTAAACAGTAATTGATTCCTTCTTTAAGAAAATTAATCCAAGTGTCTATAACTGCCAAAAGAATTTCTGATTAGTTCTTCTTCCACTCATTTGTTCAACCGTCCAACTAACAAATATTAAAATTCCTACCAGGTGTGAAGTCCTATTCTTGAGAGCTACGGACACAGAACTCAACTAGGTAGACCCAGCCCCTATTTCTATGGAGCATACAATACACGCTACACTTTGAGTTGATATAACTCCCACCCAAATATAAATAAATCGATTTGTAGTTTTGTGGTCTTATCATGCATGCATTCATATTCATAAATATACTAAAAATAACTTGTAAACCCTATCACCAACTTCTCAGACTTCTAGGGATTGGGTAGCCTGAACAGGCAGCTGCTGAATGAGATCAGTTGCCAGCTTCCTCTTAGTTCTAAAATGTGAAGATTCCACCATTCTCAGTGGAAAAGAGTGGATCCATTGTTCAATATCAGTCCCTAATATCCAGCTGTAATAAAAATGGTATTCCAGTGATTAAAACCTTCCACATCCCCCAATCTACATAAATGTCTTCTTTTTTTAAACCTAATTACGCCTACAACTAAAGTAGATATTTGTAATGATAATTCAATCGATGTAATGTACATCTCCTTCCATGCTTCAGAGAGTTGAGTTTAAATGCTTTTTTTGATTACTAATTATTTTCTAAGTGAGTTTAATGCTTGTGAAAGCTATTGGGACCACATGCCTGAGAATGAATGTTCTCTGTTTATTTGACAAGCAGGTTCCAGAGAGCCCCCAGCCGCGTGCAGCATGAAACTCTACCTGCAAATCTCACTCTAGAAAGGCTTCTTTAATGGAACTGAAGAATATTTCAGTCATATGTTGCCTTCAGTTACTGGCTAGTTGTAAATCTTAAATAGAAGGACAACCTAGCTCTAGTAACAGGAGATGAATTATATGAAGAATTTGCCTAATTATTTCAAATGAAATGCATGTGGTCACCCACAAAATACAAATTGGGTAAATAAGGTTAACATGTGAACTTCTGATAGCAGCAAATTATTTCCTCATATTTCCATCCAGTTGCCTAAGTTCCATCACTTTGATGCAACTTGAGGTGTTATGGTCATCGCCCCCACAGCTCCAGGAAATGGAGGCATGATTTTCCATGATTTGTTTCAGCCTACTCAGTGCTTCACAACATGAAAGTGCCTCAGTGGGCTAGACAGAGACTCAGCAGCAGCTTAAAGCTTTAAGACTATTAAGCAATCTCAGGTGAAGAATCTGAGACTTTTCCAGTGAAAATCAATTCATCACATTCCTTTCCTGTCTACATCCTATTGCATGCTCTATCGCTCCTAAAAAAGCTTGTTTCTCCTCCAGCTGGGGGAAGTGCGGTTCACTCAGCAACCACTGATACTTGGACCATACTGCATACTGTGAAGTAGGCTGACGTATTTCCGCTGGGAAGATCAGGTTCTGTTAGTTATGTGCTCATTATTTACGAGGCTGGAAGCAGCTTCTGACTCCCCAAGGAGCTGCCTAACACGACCGACGTCAGGTTTGTTACAAGAGAATATATATTTCATCTAATTATGTGGTCAACAGGTTGAAGATCTCCCTATCCAGAAAGAGGGGCAAGTCTTTGGATACTTTAAAACATATGATCAAAATGTTGACTACATCTAAGATGGAGAATTAGAAAGTAAGTCAGTATAATATGGCTGTGATGGTTAAAATGCACACCTTGTATATCAAGTTTATCAGTACTTTTAACAGTGTATTCTTAGAAACTGAAATTGAACAGAGAAAGTCTTTCCCCATCATGCCCTGCAAATGACACCAAAATAACAATTTCCCTTTGAAATGGATAGGCAGGCTGATTAGTAAACCTGCAATTATTATAACAGTAACACAGTCTTATAACCAAATATAGTCACTGAGATAGATATACAGTCAAAGTAGACCAAAAATACACCTAGGATCAGCAACGGGCCTAGAATCCACAGCTTTCAAATCCTCAGCCAATCTTCTTTCTAATACATCATACTGCTTTTATTCTACCATCAAATGGTAATGCTGTATCATTAGTGGGAAACTATAGTCAGAAGCTTGCTGGAAATCAACAACTGCACAAGTCATCAAAAGCAAAATATACGCCCTTTGGTCCTGGGGAAGGGCAGGGAGTAGTGGCATAGAATTCAAGAAACATCAGCAAAATGCAAAGTCGCACTAAATGGAGAGCTTCTGTGTGGCTGTAATCTTTTCCTCAAGTATTTTCTGGAGACCTGTGTTCTAGAACTTTTCAGATAAAGAATAAACTAAGACTTTCATCACATTTCTGGAATAGATGCTGGTCCAGAAAATGCTCTGGCCCCTAGTTTTCCTTTCCTCCTTCCTTCTTGCTTTATAGGGCATGGTGAAGAATTGGAACTTTACCCTAACAAAGTGCCACAATCTACCCTGTGTTTTAATAGGATCACTCTGGTTGCCATGTGAAAACCAGACTATATGGCAAGAAAAGTAGTAAAAAGTGTCCGATAGGAGACATTGCAAAATAATGGAGATGAGACATGATGGTGGCCTGATTCAGTGGGGTAGCAGTAGAGAAAGTGTAGGATGTCAAGTTCGCTTTATGAGAAAACATATATTTCATGAATTATATGGTGAAAGAGCAGAAGATCTTGCTATCTAGAAAAGGTCAGATTCTCCATACAGCCTGAAGGTAGAGCACACAAGGTTTGTTGAGGGCCTATTGCATGTGGAGTATAAAAAAAAGAGAAGTGTTTCTGGGTGTGGTGGCTCACGCCCGTAATCCCAGCACTTTGGGAGGCTGAGGCAGGTGGATCACCTGAGGTCAGGAGTTCGAGACCAGCCTGGCCAACTTGGTGAAACCACGTCTCTACTAAAAACATAAAAATTAGCCAGGCGTAGTGGTGGGCACTTGTAATCCCAGCTACTAGGCAGGCTGAGGCAGAAGAATTGCTTGAACCCGGGAAGTGGAGGTTGCAGTGAGCCAAGATCACACCACTGCACTCGCACTCTCCAGCCTGGGTGACAGACTGAGACTCTGTCACAAAAAAAAAAAAAAAAAAAAAGAGAAGTGTTGAGCATGACATAAAGAACTTTTGTCTGAGCAAATAGGAGGGTGAAGCATTTACTGAGATGACCAAGATAGTAGGAGGAGCAGTTCTGGAAAAAAAAAAAAAAATTGGTGAGTTTTGTTTTGGACAAGTGGAGTTTAAGATGCTGATTAGACATCTAAGTGGAGACATGAAGTGGGCAGTGGATATATGAACTGAGAGTTGAGAGTAGAGACTGGCACTGCAATAAAAGTTTAGATGCTATTTTTATATAGTTGTTATTTAAAGCTGTAAGCCTAGGCAGTGGATCTGATAGAAAAGAGGAGAGAAGAGGTCTAAAACTGAGCCCTGAGATACTCCAATTTAGATAGAGAAGATGAGGAGGGGCCAGCAAAGGAAAAGTAACAGCATGTAAAGCAGAAGAACCAACCAAGAAACCAGCAAGTGCGGTGTTTAGAAGCTCTATGAACCTTATTCAAGCTCCCTTTCCTGTAGAAAATTCCATATATATATATATATATATATATATATGCACGCACAGAGAAGTATCTAGATTGCTACCTGTGTGACCTTGAATAAGTTACTTAACCTCCAGGAGTGCTATGGATTGAAGTGGGTCTCCATCCCTATCCTCACAAATTCATAAGTTGAAACTCAAACCCCCAATGTGAGAGTATATGGTGGTGGGGTATCTGGGAGTCAATTAGGTTTACATAAGATCATGAGGATGGAGCCCTCATAACAGGATGAGTGCACTTATGAGAAGAAACAGCAGGGAGCTTGCTCTTGCTCTCTCCCTGCACCCTTTGTGAAGACACAGCAAGGAGGAGGCCATCTGTAAGCCAGCAAGAGCCTCTGCCAGAACTGGACCACACTGACATTCTGATCTTGGACTTCTAGCTTCCAGAACTGTCTGTTGTTTGAGCCACCCAGTCTACAATATTTTATTATAGCAGGTCAAAGTGACTAAGACAGTAAGCCTGTCTCTTTAATTATAAAGCACTACCACCTATATGTTAAGGGATTAAATAATTTAACCCATAAAAAGTGCTTTGTATAAGTAGTTGACACAGCCTGGGCAATATAGAGAGACCTCATCTCACCAAAAAAAAAAAAAAAAAAAAATTAGCCTGTTGTGGTGGCGCATGCTTGTAGTGCCAGCTACTTGGGAGGCTGAGGTGGGAGAATCACTTCAGCCAAGGAGTTGGAGGCTGCAGTGAGCTATGATGCTGCCACTGCACTCCATCTTTGGCAAGAGAGCAAGACACTGATTTAAAAAAAAAAAAAAAAAAAAAAAGGTACCTTACAGAAAATGCTCAGTAAATATTGCTTATCATTATTTTTGTTATTCATGAATCTTTTATGCCTAAGGCACTTTGCATCTACAGACTGATCGTTTGGAATTTACTTAAAACTGAAGAATAGTTGTAACTACTTCTCTGTTTATATCTTATATTGATAACTTAAGTATAAGCAATTTGAATTCAGCAACTGGTTCAACTTCCTTATGTTTTCTACAATTCTAGCACAATACTCTGAGCATAGCAGATACTGAACATCCATTAGTGGACTAATATATTCGGACTTCTTTGTTTGTCTGGATGATTAGGAGGAAACATTTAATATGAGATACTTAATTAAACCATAAGTCTTCCAATAGCCAGGATGGTGAAATCATCACTGTTGGATCTTACATGGCCTTTGGTTAGATGGGGGAGACGAGGAAAACAATTGAATAAAGGTCAGTAAAATGTAAAGTGACACAAAGTGCAGACCTTCAATGTGGCCTTAAGCCTGAGGAAAAATGCTTCTCTTGACCTGGAGTTCCAAACTTCTCAGGTACTGAATATGCTTTGAGAGCTTTCCTCATATTTCTGTAACAGATGCTGGTCTGGAAAACTCTTTGACACCTGTTTTGTGATATTCTGAATTATGTTCTGGACCCTGCCTTAACCCTGGATCCACCAACATGGATAGTTCTTGGGTAGCACACCCAGTCTCCTTTCTCAGAGAAGGATCCAGTCTCCAGCAGGGTGGACTCTGAAACCATGTTTTCTGTCTCATGGCCTTGCCTTTGCTCTAGATGATGTGCACAGTATCAGTAGACCCCCGGCCGAAGCGAGAGACCTGGGGCTTAGGAGTTAGTGATAACTGGGTCACGCAATGACCCAGAGGGAAGATTCGCAGACGACTCCTGCTGAGGCCCCCAGTGCTGCCCTGGTTTTTGTCCTTCCAAAGGGTTCAATTCCATGAGACATTCTAGTGTCCTCCAAAAAAGTACCTCTTTTGCTTAAAACTTCTGTTTTTGTATTGGTTTCTTTTATGTACCAAATAGAACCCTTTATCGATATATTTGGTATATTGGAAAGAAGGTGAAGTGTGAAGTAAGAATATTAACTAAAGTTTCTAAAGTAAAACCAAGGAAATAAAACATGTGCCCACTTCTGGCCAGGTGCAGTGGCCCACGCCTATGATCCCAGCACTTTGGGAGGCCAAGGCGGGCGGATCACAAGGTCAGAAGATCCAGACCACCCTGGCTACGGTGAAACCCATCTCTACTAAAAATATAAAAAATTAGCCGGCCGTGGTGGCTGGCATCTGCAGTCCCAGCTACTCAGGAGGCTGAGGCAGGAGAATGGCATGAACCCGGGAGGTGGAGCTTGCAGTGAGTCAAGATTGTGCCACTGCACTCTAGCCTGGGTGACAGAGCAAGACTCCATCTCAAAAAACAAAACAAAACAAACAAAAAAACCCCAAAACATGTGACCATTTCTGTCTTCCATCTCTTCCTCTGGCCTCGGTTTGGTGAGTAGAAATAATGGCATTCTTGGGGGCTGATGATGAAAGAAGTCAGGCAATTTAGAGAAAGTAAGTATGTGCTTAGTGAAAAAGGAGGGAATATGTGGTGGTTTTTGTCCAAGTCACCTCACTTCCTCCTTGTCTCTTCACTCTATCCCTAAATTATACAGTCATCAAAAGACAAAACTCCTAAGTTATGATACAGTACAGTAAATCAGACACACATGGGAAGGAAAAAAAAGTCAACTGAAAAAATTTCTCAATTCTATGGAAGTGTCAAAGAAAATGGGTATTGAAAATACTCAGATTTGATCAAATGCCTATATTGTTATTTTTTATATTTAAAAGGGGATATCACAACTAGCAACTGAAAAATTAATAGTGCTTTAATTCTAGAAATTACCCATGTAGGCAAATAGACCTGGAGAACATAATTTTCAGGTATTATTCCAATGGCGGGGGCGCTTGGGCTGATTAACAGAAGTTCCTTTTTCCAGACCCGTTTTGCTATGAGGCAGTAATCTGGGAGATGGGTAAGTAAGGCTGGGAATATATTAACCGGTGATTGAACTTAGTGAAGTTAGCCCCTACGGAAACTAAACTCGTGGTCTTGATCTCACGCAAACCATGCTCTAATTAACTACAATGCACTGTTCTGTGGTCATGTAGCTGCAGATATCTTCTGGAGGTCCCGAAACAGCACAGCTGTTCGGAGTAAAAACCAGCAGTCAAGCAGTTAATTGCATTTGGGAAAGCAAAATAAATTTTTTAATGGCTTCTTTTTTTAAACTTTAGCCTGGGTGCAGCTGTGATTCTTGAACAGCTTGTTCTGAACCACATGGCCTTCCAGCCTCCCAATCTTCCCACTATGTTCCATGCTCAACTGGCTTTCAACAGCCTTCCCGAAGCAACTCCTCAGCATACTAAACTTGGGATTCTGTAACACCAAGTAACACTTTTCTCTCTTTAATGGGATAATTTAGCCTTCTGACTTTCACAGCAGATGCATTTAAGACTCAGTGATGTCATTTAATTACAGACTTTGAAGAAATCTGAAGGCATCATTATCACTAGCCCGGACTGTCAGCTCCCTGATGGAGCTCACCAGAAATGCCACACATGAGAAGAACAGACCCCAGAGAGGAAGAAAGGCCTGTGCTGCATCCCTTGAATACTCATGTCCAGGGTGCTTCATATATCACCTAGTTAAATGGAGATAAACTTAGAAGGGCCAAGACCAAAGGTCCAAATTAGAAGGCAAATGAATGATCAGGTCAATATACCTACTGAATAATTATTAAGGTGTATTTTCTCAATTACAGTGATCAGATTAAGATATCAAAGGTGCATTTTTCTGTCCTCTTAATGAACTCTTGAAGTCTTAACCACAAGAGTTCAATAACTGCAATGGACTATTACAAGCATTTCTACTTGGCCTTTGCCTAGTAAGAAAGAGATGATGATAAAGAAAAAAAATATGAGCAAAGAGAAGACTATATGTTAATCAAATGATAAAGCACTTTAAAAAAATTAAGTGGCTTTTTTTATTGATTAGAATTATTAACATAATTAGTAATATTATCATTGAAAATGGAAAGATAGTTAAAACACCCTTTTTTGTTTTTTGTTTTTTCTGAGACGGAGTCTCGCTCTGCCACCCAGGCTGGAGTGCAGTAGTGCGATCTCAGCTCACTGCAAGCTCCGCCTCTCAGGTTCACGCCATTCTCCTGCCTCAGCCTCCTGGGTAGCTGGGACTACAGGCGTCCGCCACCGCACCTGGCTAATTTTTTTGTATTTTTAGTAGAGACAGGGTTTCACCGTGTTAGCCAAGATGGTCTTGATCTCCTGACCTTGTGATCTGCCTGCCTCAGCCTCCCAAAATGCTGGGATTACAGGCGTGAGCCACCATGCCCGGCCAAAACAGACATTTTTAAACTAATGATTCCTATTATTTAAGAGTGGAAGGATGGGGGTATGAGGAATATATTACATGCATAAGTTGTCCAAAGAAAGCAAACCAACCCACATCAAAAATAAACATGCATTTCATCTACTGTATAAAGCTTTCTCTTCATGCCATCGACTAAGGGCCTATGCAATTAAACTGTATGAAAGAGTCTGGCAAAGTTTGAAAGCATCACAGCCCCAAATCTGTACTACCTCCTGTTATTGAGAACATGTATCTCTGGTATACTGTACATAAAGTAAGAAGGAACTGAGCTATCTTTGTGAGTCTATCAAAGTCTAAACCTTCTTCCTTTCCAAATCATCTGCAGTTTTTAAAACTACCAACAAGCAATGATCCCATACACTAACGCTCCACACAGTTCACTGAACACACACTTTATTACACTACCTAAATGTAACAGAGTTCAAGAGAATATAGATGGATGAGTAATTCTGCATGGCAAGGGATATGAATATTCTGGCCCTCTGCCACTAGGAATCATATGAAATTCATTGCTCATAAAAGCAGTTACATCCTAAGGGAACCACAAATAGGACGAAGGCTAGGCCATGACTTGATATCATGATGTCACACACAGTAGTGCTTCATATGTAAGCATCAAAGTCCATATGGGTATGAAATTATGATCTACTCTTTCAATAACCAACCCCTGATCCCAGGACATGTCCAACTAGAGCTGGCCTTGGCAACACGGGCAACAATGAGACTTAAGGATGCTATGAAGATAACTTCACATACTTAAGTCCCCTGTGACAGGAAAGGGACTAAAAAAGTAAAGTTTTCAAGGGATGCAAAGGCTTATATTCATAGTAGCAGATACAAGTTATAAGAGGTTCCTTAAAAAATAATGTATTAATGCTACCATGTATCAGGCATTATATGAATTTCTATATATATTTTATTACCCTTCTTCAAAATATTCCCATTTTCCCCATTTTAAAGATGAGGCACAGTGATGTTAAGTAACTTGTCCAAAGTCACCAGGCAAATAAATGGCATAGATGGGATTCAGACCCTAGTCTGTCTTGACATTTGGGTCTTCCCACTCTGACACCCTGCTTTCCAATGGCCTGGGCGAGGAACCATACAGAATCCACCAGTGGGTGGTCTTGAAGCCAGAGGGAAGGTCTATGGAGACTAATTTTGTCTTTCTATACATACCTCACAATACCATTTGCCTTTCCTATGGTGTCCCTCTCTCCACATGCATAGTATAATTGTAGTTATGTACCCAGGTCCGAGGAACATTTAATCGAAGGTGACAGTCATTCCTGGCATTCATTTAACCAGATTTTATCTATAAAAGGAAGTGTTTCAGGGGACCTATTAGAGTGTGATTTGCTCCAGGCTCCACTCCTACTATGAATGACTGTGAAGAAGGCTCCCATGTCGGGTTCATTTTTCTGCCCTTATGTGAAACTTATCCTTTGACAGCTTTCAGCCTGCCTGATCTCAGTTTCATCTGTTCAAGCAGATTATTGCAAAAGAGACTCCTTGCCTAGTAAAATCAACATGCAGGGAGCATCAGATAATTTCTAATTGAATTTTGCATCACTTTGATTAATGTTAATGCCCTCAAGGCCCCAAGGATGGGTACATTTATGTGATCTGAAGTAATCCAAGAACTTTATAAAACCAAGGAGGGATACTTGCTTTATTTGTGAGCCTAGAGGCCCAAGTATCTAGCTAGTCTGGATCCCTGAATGACTGCATGCCCTCAGAGGTTACATTTACTTTAGTAAACCTATGGATATGGATAAATATAACATTTCCTAATTCCTCTGAGCTAAGGAAGTCAATATGGTCTTAACAAAAGCTTCAAAGATACTAGTTGCAGACAATACTGCAACACAAGCAGCAGTGACACTTGGCAGCCTTTTGATACTGACCCCACTTGGTTGTATTCATCTCCCAAAACGATTCATATAGGCTAGGATTACAAAAAAATGATTATGAAAATTAGAAGCCACAAAGTAATAATTAAAATTAGAAGAGATTGGTTCTGACATAATAAAAGCTTTTTTTGTGTTATCACTGATTATGTGGCAGGTCTGGAAGTACACATTATTTGTGCTTTGCAGCTGGTGAAACTAAAGATAAGTTAGATAACTTGGCCAAAGGCATTAAGAGTTGTAAGTCCAGAACACAATTGGGAGTTGAGGCTCTGAGCCCCCTGCCACTCCATTGATCATGATGAGTCACTGCTGAGCCTCACATGGGAGACTCACAGAGGTGAAGAAGGCCCAGAGCAAGGCAGACTCTCTGGAGACATATCAATCTCTCCCACGAGCTTTAAGTGTGTGGGCAGCTGGGCTTTGAGGACTGCAACCATCTAGAATTACTTAGCCCTGACACTGACAGAATTACTAAGTTTTAGGATTGTACAGGGCCTCTGCACTCACTGCCATTCCAATTCTTGCACTCTGCAAACAAAGAAACAAACCCAGAGACTAACTGATATCTTCAAGGAAACACAACTAGTAAGTGGCTCTGCCAGATTCCAAACTCAGATCTACAAACTCCAGGCCCACTGTTCTTTTAATGGCACCTCAGTGTGGACAAACCGTCTTTAGATTTTATAGCCTACAGAAAGCCAGTTTATCTTTTATGGTGACTCCAGGAACCCCAAGAGATCTGGTCTGATCTTGAGTTTCATGGCCACCCTAGGGTGTGAAGAAATGGACGAGAAAACCCAGAATGGCCTTCAAAAGTTTTCTGCTTCCAAAAGCCTTCTTAACAAATGGTTTTGAATTCAACACTTAGAAGGGAATTTTGCTTCTTGATACTTTTTGTTTCCGTTACATAGAAAGATATAATATCCAAGAGTCAGCATATTCTTTCAGAACCAAAGTGTTGGCAGGAATACAGACAGCATATTCTACTCCTGTCGAGGCTGCTGACTCACTGGCCAGTGCCTCATGCTTCCAAAGGATAATAAAAGGTTATCTACCCAGTTTTGTGATGTCACCCTATTCTTTGTGTTTTATAGTATCATAAATCCATACTTCTCAACACGGAGGCAAAAATAAGAGTAGTAGTATTGAGAAAGCCATTAAAAAAAAAACCCTCATTTTTATAGACAGGGGCATTAAATACATAGCATTTAAACCTCTCATTTATACAATGAAGATGGCAAGTAGATATAAATTTTATAGTATCAGAAAGCAAAACCCCATGGCCTACCAAAACAAAATTACCTTTCCAATACAACTTTGCAATGACATTTAAACTCCAAAGGTAATTTTGCATCCAAGGTACTCACTGATGTATAAATGATACTCACCAAGGTGAATCAATAGATTTTGTTTGATTGCTTCGTCATCCCTCCATTATCTCAAATCTTCTAAGGCAGCAGGAGAGATCATAAGGATGTTTGAGTATTGCTTATTTGAAGATACAGAGAAGGCCAAATCATATCATCTCTATTAAAGGAGTGGAGCCTGACCATGAAATTCTAATTAACACTGTAACAATTTACTTAAAAGTCTCTGATGCAGCCCATGTGAGGCTAAATCAGAAGGGAAACAGTGTTAGCATTTTAGTAGAATTAAATTAAAAGAAAAAAATGACATATCAGAGACCACATTATAGACTAATAAGGGATTAGATAAAGCAATTATTGCTTGGGTATTGTTTCTGCTGTGTGATAGAATGAAGAGGACGCAGCTCTGAAACTTCGGTTAGAAGATGCTAACTTTCCGAATGAGTAATGGTGGGACACAGTCAGTGGTCACAAACTTCTGACCTATCTGCATCTTAGAATAGTAGAGAAGTCTTTGTTTTTTTGAGACAGAGCCTCACTCTCTTGCCTAAGCTGGAGTGCAGTGGTGTGATCACAGCTCACTGCAACCTCCACCTCCTGGGCCCAAGTCATCCTCCTGCCTCAACCTTCCCAGTAGCTGGGACTACAGGCACACGCCAAGCCCAGCTAATTTTTTTATTATTTGTAGAGAGAGAGTCTCCTGATGTTGCGTAGGCTGGTCTCGAACTCCTGGGCTCAAGTGATCCTCCTGCCTCTCTCCTGGTCTTGGATTACAGGTGTGAGCCACCATGCCCGACCCAAGAAGTCTCAAATGAGATAATATCTCAGATTGAGTCCTGTTCAAAGTTAATAAGGGATTCATGAGGAACTTGGTTTACATTTTTCTTTTCTCATTAATTATCCCCTAAGATAAGCATCAAGAGATGGAGTAGGATGGATGGCAACTTGGGTCAAAACTCTTAATACTTTGGACCTTTCCTTTGTCTTAATCATGGCACAGTCCTGGTTAAAATGTAAATATTCTTGGGAGAATGTCTGTAATTCTCAATCAAGTATATTTTTATAAATCTTTCAGAGAAATTTTTTTAAAAAACGGAAGACAGAGAATGAATGTTACTAGATATCTAGGCTTCAATTAGCACAGAGATGCAGAGATGATGTAATTCCAGAAAGCACAGACTATTACCTGGGTAAGGTATGCACCAAGACAAACTTCAGAACGACTCATGATAATAGTCATTCACAGATACTAGCTATATGCCAGAGACTTTTCTAATAACTTTACATGTATTAACAAGCTTAATCCTTACAACAACCTTATAAAAGGTGGTACTGATCATTATCATCCCCATATATCACATGAGGAAACCAAAGTACAGAGAGGTTTAGCGACTTGCTCAAGGTCACAAAGCTAATTAGTGACTGGGTCAGAATATGAACCCAGATAGTCTGCATTCCCACCAATGTGCTGCCATCTCGCATCTATATTACTCATCTACTTTCTACTATAATTCCAAATCAGTGCTTCCTTATTCCACCAATAATCATAATACCATCCTATTCCTTAGAATAAATGCACTAAGAATGCGAAAGCCCTTTTCAGCTCTAGAGTAGCACCTTCTCACATAATCCTCTGCAGGAAGTATTTTTCTCTACATTGTGTTCCAAAAGGTGATCCTCAGATTGTCTGAATCAGACCTGGATATAGAATTCAGTAATAATGTTTCCTGATAATTTCTTCTGAAAATATGTCTAATACAATCACACTTGATATATACATATTCTCTCTCTCTCTCTCTCTTTCTCTCTCTCTCAGACTAGAAGAAAGTGTACATGATCTTCAATCTCAGGAGAAGTTCTGATAAATACTATGCTCAAAGAATTCTGCTTGATAGGGAGCAAAAATCAATAAAGATCGTGGTAAAACTCACCATTTTAAATCTATAATCTTAGCAGACTAAATATAAAAAATCAACAACAAAATATATTTATAAAATAATATTTAAAAATATAAATTAATTCTCCTGGCCCTCAAACGGTCCTGTATTTAGAACAAATTTAAAGCTCCTGCTCCTTTTTGTTTTCATTTTTGTTACTTTCCAGAATGCTAAATGGGCCTTGTTGTTACAGGACAGCTTTGTTTCGTATTTTTAATATGGCAGCGAATTACAGATAAGTATTCTTAGATACCAAGCAATTAGGAGGGCATCAGTAAAGCAGGGAACAAATTCATGGCCCATGACATGCAACAAAGAAACATAGAGAATCATACTTTGTTAAGATCATCCATTTGAAGACCCAAAGCAATAGGTTTCTGTACTTCATCCAAATTATTTGGCATATGAATAGGCTAACTCTAAGCCAAATGTTAGCTCTTGAACACTTGATAACTCTTAAAAAATAATATGTTGATGATTTAAGAGGGTACAAATCAAACATAGATTGAATTTTTCATAAATTACCCATGATCTAAAAAATTAGACAGGAGAGTAAATGACTCATGTCCACAATGACAATGGATCCCAATCCATCATTCACATTCTGGAGTCCTTCATTCACAAGAAGGTAAATTAGCCTTCTTTGGCAGTCCCTTTTTCCACATAAAGGAATTGGGCTTGGGGCAACACGTGCCAAATGTCTGGAACAAGAGACAAGACGTTCAATTAACTCCTGAAAGATGACTGAATAAATTAATATAGAACTGAAATTAACATACAAAACATGTCATTTCAGTTGGCAGCATCAGAAAAGGAGAGAGAGTAGCCTTTAAGGAGGATGCTGCATTGTTGCTTTATTTTGCAACAACATAAAGACAACACCATTTGTATTCCTAGAACCGAGGGTGGAATTAGAAAACAGACTTATGACAATTAATAAAGAAATGGTGGAAAAAGAAACTGAAAAACTCAGTATCTTTAAGTTGCTAACCTATTCTTTAAAATCATGGTTGCAACTTGAAGTCCCTACTTGCTTTAGCTTTCTAGCCCAGCTAGAATTAGATATCCCACCTTATTTCTCTCTATTTCTTTAAGAGTGCTTTTTATCTACAGAATACCCAGTAATGTCCAATAAACCCTAAGTCTATTAAGACTATAAGTAGAAAGAAGATAGATGCAATTCCTTCTAGATGATGTGGTTTCCTTCTAGCATCGAGCCTAGTCTTATGTCTCCTAGAAATCCTTTCCTGAAATGAAGAAAAGTAGAGAACATTAAAGTTCAATTCTTCTAATGTAGACACAAGAATATCCCACATGGTCTATAAGCCATGACTTTCTCCATTGCAAGTGCAAAATCAGTCCTACTGTCTCTAAGGATGCACGATAGAAAAGTGAATGAAAGGCTTACTGATGCCCCACGGGAGACACGGATAGGGAAAAAATCTTGTATATTTTCTTAGACATTTTGATGCTTTAACTGTGCCACAGTTCTCCCTATGTACTTAATACAAAGAAAAACTATACGGAGAATATATCCCAGATAGCTTTAGTGTAGTTATAGACATGCCTGCTGATGCACCTGTTATGTATTTGGCAGATAAAACTAATTTATCCTCTTGCCTAACTTTATTAAAGACAATAAACTAAAAGACAAGAATATATAAACAGAGCTACATTGTGTACCCAGATTAAGAAGGTCACGTGTTTGCAGATCACCCTGTGAGACCGTCAAACTGACTGCTTAAATGAATGGCCTCACCGGTGGCTTGACATCATTTCTCCATGCTACAAGCTGCAAATGATCCACGTACACTCTTCTAACTGAGACAAAGCCTAACACATGAAGGCTGTACATTTCATGCATGTTGATTTCTACTCCTTTTCCCCCAAAGATTAGGCATACTACAGATTAAAGACGTTAAGAAGTCCTGGCACGTGGCACAACCTAGTAAAGAGTTCAGGAGGGAAATGCAATTCCTCACTTCTGAAAAGACAAACTAAGGGGAAAAAAATCATGTAAAATGCTGTCTACCTTTTTGAAAAACTGCCACAATTATAGCTCCATAGAGTTAATGTTATTTAAAATCCCCAGACCTGGAGTCCCAGGGGTAAAGATGGTGCTCTATTCCACTGCCCTATATCTGAGCCACTGCTAGAGAAAACAGGCTTTCGTCAGGTTAGCCATGTGTTCATCCTAATTTATTCAACTAATAAAGTGGTGGTGGGGGTGGGGGAGCAAGCTGGGTGGAGGATTGAGCCTTTAGGGAAAAATAATCATAAACTTTGAATTGACAATGTGAATTATCCATAAGCCTCAGTGATTCTTGAAATTATTCCAGAGATGAGCTTCATACAGCCCATTTAGTTCACCTAAAAACATCCAATGCACTAAACCCAGTGGAAACATGAATTCAGAACTAATGTACATAAGTTAAGGACCATATACTATAATATGCACAAATAGGGTAAGACGTTAGGCTTGAACAAAGTAGATTGTTTAAACTGCTGTTTTCTAGAAAATCAAGTTAAATGTCTTGAACTTTCTATGCTTCACATCCATAGTCAATATGCCACTGATTATCAGTAATAACTTGAGTTAAACAATGATGGCACAAGAATAATAGTAATAACCTCCACTGAAGTTAACATTTATTGAAAGCTTATTATGTGCTGGGCTCTGGCTAAACTAACTGTAATATATATTATCTCGTCATCTTTGGTTGCATTATTTTTTTCAACATCTTTATTCAATGTCATTCTACCTCCTATGGGGCATCTTCAAACCTTTACAAACATTTAAGAGTCCACAGCTGGTAAGGAGACTGCATTCATTTAGAAAGCAAGTGAACCATTATAGTAACATATGGAACTGGCTATTGCATACACTCTCTGCTCATGCCTGAGAATAATTCAAGAGATCAGCCTGGCTCTTTGGGGATGTTAATGGCCTACAATCCTGCAGCCTTCCCAACTCTGCCCTGGCTGGTTAGCTCATTGGGTAGAGACTCATAAAAGGTTAGGCCTTGTTTTATGGCTTAATATGCTTTCTGATCCCAGTCTATTTTGCACAGAGAATAATCAGTACCACACACCACATCCTTAATCCCAGCTACGTGTTTTGAAAATCTGTATCACTGATTATGAGGAAACCAGATGTAAGAAAGAATGGCCTAATACAAACCCAGCCATATCATTCGGATGGTGGGTATGAAGGGATTAAAACCACTACCACCATAAAATAAAATGAAACAAATCTCAAACATGTTTTCTACTGGTAGCAGACAGCAGGCTTATCTTACAGACAATAGCAGCTATCTACTATATAATCCATTTAGACTAGAAGGGTTGTAGACCAAGTGGTGAGAGTGGGTGCAGGGTAGCTTTGTGCATGAATGAGTACATAAGCGCAAGGAAAGAAATGCCAGTGTGTCCAAAAATTTATATTATCAGTTCACTGCTGATATTTCAACCCCCAACATGTGAAAGTTAATTACAACCCACAAAAAGTACCCAGAGATTTTAGCAGCTGTTGAAGCTAGCATATTTTGGGTATGGTATGATCTGCTCTGATAGAACTAGGCGCTCGAAAACCTGGCTGGTCTTCACAATTATCCAGGGAGCTCAAAAAGAAAATAATAATAACAATAAAACAAAACCTAGCAAATACAGAGATTAACAGGCTCTTCTCCAAACTTCCTATACTAAAGGTTTTCCTTCGAGGGGAATTGACAGAAGGGCATTGAGTGGGTCAGGGAACGAGAATCTGTACTTTTAAAACATTCTCCAGGTAATTCTTCCTCTGGCATGTGTGGGAAGCATGTGTGGGAAGCACTGTCCTAGAGACAGCAGTTATGATAACTTGGGTTGAAAAAGCTTGAATGGCAGCACACGGCTCGAATGGGCATGTCTCTAAAATAAGAAACAAAGGTACTGGGTGGCCCATATAAGAGTATGGCTTTCAATCACAAAGGCACTGAGAGCCTTCTTATGCCCCTGAGAAGGCACTTACAAGCTCCAGGCATGCTCTGGGATGACAGCAATGACCTAGGGACACCTAAGGATAAAGGCAATCAGAAGGCAACATAAGGTTGCTTGGAGTCTTACTGAAGGCTTCAGAGTGGCTTCCCCACTGACGCTCACTGTAATTCTATGAGGTACATATTATTCCTATGTCCACTTTACAGACTAGGACTCTCAAATTCAGAAACATCCAGGGCTTCGCCCAAAGTCACTCAGGTAATGTCACTAGCTAGAGCCCTTAAGGGGAAAGAGTAACAGCCTAGAACTCAGGAGAATGGAATTCCAAGTCAGGCTTGCCCAGAAACTGCATAATCTTGGCAAATTACTTTAGCATTCTGGGACTCAAATGTCCTTGTTTGCAGAGCAAAACGAGTGGACTAGAAAATTTCCAAGAACGCTTAAAATGTTAACAATCTATGATTTCAACATGGTTTCTACCTCATGGCTTAGTTTTTAAGAAATATTATACTTCATTGTCATGCTATAATGATGTTCGGTAAAAGGGAGCATGAAAAATTTAGGTTAAGTACTACTGCAGGAATTATTCAAATGTAAGGTTTTAACATATGTGAGAATAGATGACTTTAATTAATGCATTGCAAGTTGTGTTTTAGAAAAGAGGGAAGCCTGGTAGTTTGAATTTAACAGTGTGAAAGATTCTTTTTGTTCTAATGCATAAGTTGCAATGACAAGAGGCATCTTCCACTTGAGACCAGGTGTTAGACTGCTGTGTGAGATGTTCCTAAATATTACCAGGGCTGCAGTAACATCTCTGTCTGCAAAATGCATGCCCAGCCCAGCCTGGGATGCAGAGTACATACTAAGTAGGAAACATAAATGTGCAGAACGGCTGTATAATTGTTGAACTCGTGCCTCATGTATTCACAGTTAATTTTGGCAACCGATTTCAGTTACGGGAAGGGGGAATATGAGGAGGGGGTGACTTCTCCTGTCCTTCAACTTCCCAGAAATGTATTAAAAATGACAGCCTATGATTGCTGCAGACAGTATCTAATTAACTGTCATTATAAAACACATGTCAGAGCCTGGGGCCTATGAGGGATCTGATGTCTAATTTCTTTCCAGAATAATAAGAGTCTCCTTTGAAACAAGCTGGTGAATGAATTTTGTTGTCTTATTAATCAACTGATTTCAATCTGACCCCCTGTTTCCCTCCCATACCTCATTCTTTCCTGCTGCATACCCTCCCCTAACTACTTTGGAACTCATATTTTAGACAAGTGATGGATTTAAAACAACTTCTTGTCATCTTCTGCCGAGGCAATCTCAATAAAGAGCGACTGTAGCAATATGATATGGAAATGGAAGCTGTTTGTAAAAACTATTAACTCAATAATGAAACAATTATTCCTAAACAACCATGAAAATTACTTACAAGCCTTATTTTCTCTCATTTTGCCATACCACGGATTGCAATTCTATTTTCATTTCTATTAATTAGAACAAAGAATTTAATCCTTTTCTCCTTCTATTATGCAAAAACAAGCATGGTTATTAGGGAGCTATCTAGTTTCCAATTAATTTTATTTAGGAATGAGTTGCAGAGACTGAATCATTACTGATGTCCTCTAACTAGGGGGTTAAGATGAAATGAGGCCTGAATCAACATAGAAAGTAAGCAATTTCCTTCACTTCATTTTTTCATCCACAAGATGACTCATCAGCTTCTCCAAATGGATCTATGACACACTGCAACAAAGCAAGGCACATCAGCAAATGAGGCTGAATGAAATTGGAAAAAAGGCTGTCAGTTGATAGAAAAAGAATGCATTCTCCTGTGACATGGGAGGCCTTCCATAATCTGCTGCCAACTTGCCTTTCTAGTCCTGTCTCCCATGTATACCCTCCCCAGATTCTCTATAAGTCTACGTCTTTGGCTGTGACTTCAGTTCTGCCTAGGCTGCCAAAACAACTTTGGTAAATTCCAGTTTCACTGCCTGCAGCCTCTTTTGTGAATCCTTACTCAATCAGGGGAAGTGAATCATTCCTTTCACTGGGCTACAACATGTCCATTCATGTATGGCCACAATCCCTTCTGCTAAACTCTTAGGACCAGATATATTTCAGAATTCAAAAAGTTCAGATTTTAGAAAGGTTTTCAGGGCATTTACTATGTATTATATGTATTATGCAACAATGCCAGGAGAGCTTGGGGTAGCACCTCATAATCAAACACACGTACGAAAAATTCTATTAAGAGGTACAAACAAAGGCTATATACAATGTGGCCGCATATGAATTCAGGCATTAGTGCTAAATGAATCTACACATTTTTAAAATTTCATTTCTTAGTGCATTTTGGAATTTAGAATTGTGGATAATGAATTATGTACAATTAGTAAGTTGCCCCAGCTAGAGGTGACCTTCTCAAGGTCGGGACATATACATATGTATATGTATGTTTACCCTGATGCCTGATACAATGTCTGGCTCACTATTAGCAAAAGCACATTTGCTGAATACAAATCTTATTAAGTATGCATTGGTTAAAGCTTGCTTTCAACATTTACAAACAAAACTACCAATAAGCTAATAAGTGCTATCATAAGAGATCAATGACAGCAACGACTGTCATGTCTTTTTTTAAGATCACAGAAGGATTAAAAGGATGAGGTACAGCATAGCATTTAAGAGCATGGGTTCTGGAACCAGACAGGCCTGGGTATGAATCCAGCACCGTTAGCTGTAGGATAATGGGCATGTTGCTTAATTTCTTGTGCCTTAGCTTCCTCACAATAAACAGGATAACACTCTAGTATCTACCTGAGAGAACTATTGTACAGGTAAATTGGGTAATACAAGCTAAATGCTTAGCATGAGTTAAGTGATAAAACGTAATAGTTAACTAATATTATGATTATAAAATGATTACGAGAACATTTATGACGTTACTGAAATAGCTACAAGAGGGACCAAAGTGACATTCCACATGTATAGGCGGCTACACATGTTGATTTTGGCAAGTTTATTGAAGCAATGACCTACTCTTTCCTAATACATAATTTGATTACTTTCACGAGGTTTCAGCTTGGCAGAGGTGGACATTTAAAAACAGCAGATGAGGCTAGCAAAACAGAGGCACTTGCTATAACTACACAGAAAATGATTCCGATTCAGGAAAAAGGATGGGAAATAGAATTGGAGTGTGAGGCTCCCTGTGGTGATTGCTAATAGTCTCCAAACCTGGAAGCTAATTCTCAACAAAAATTGGCTCCTTTGGATATTAAACATTGATGATAAAGGGAATAAGGAAAAAAGTTCAAAACTGTTTTAGATTTGCTTTGTTATCTAGGAAACAAGATTGACATACTGCATTTAGAGCTTTTTTTCCCCTCACTAGAAAATAACCAAAAGTTTCTCTCAAGTCAGTCTTTTTTTTTTTTTTATTAAATAAATGTTAACTATTCCCCTCAGTTGTTAATAAAAAGAATAATAAGAAGAAATCATTTGTCCTTCTGTGTGCTACATGGCTCAAGGCACAGCATGTTCAGACAGACCTTAATATTGGAATAAAAACCAAACACAACCCCAGGACAGAGAGATTTGATGGATCAAAAACATGTCTGTTCAAAGTCTCTGAGAAAAATGGTGCATTAATTGGGAATGAAACTTTCCATTTTAGTAGCCTAACCACTGGGTAGGTGGTTGGCAAATTCAGCTGCTATGAAACACCAACATTTGCCTTCTTTGGCAATGGAAGCCCAGCTTTCAACATTTAAAAAGAAACCAATCTATTTATTTTTATTTTTTGTTTTAAGTTCCAGATACAAGTACAGAACGTGTGGGTTTACATAGTATAACGTGTGCCATGGTGGAAACCAACCTATTTTTAAACGACTACGCGCCAGGCTTGAGTAGCTTCTTTACCTGCATTCGCACGTGCAATTCTCACAATGTTTTGTGGTAAACACTAAATGCAGATGTGGAAAGTTACGTTCAGAGACGTTGCATGACTGGCCCAAGTATCGGACATCCAAGTATATGTGATTTGCACTTTAACAGAAAGCGCATAGGACATCCTTCCCTGTGTCTTCATCTGCCTAATTTCTCATTCATTCTGAAAGACTCAGTTGAAGAGTCGTGGCCTCTGATATGACATCCTCTTTTCTATAACCTGCTCTTTAGGTTTCTTCCGTAGCACTTACCACAATATTTCGTAATTATCTACTTACTCATCTGACTCCTTCACTAGACCATGGGCTCTCTGAGAAAAGGGGCCGTGCCTTTTCACTCTTGCACTTAATACAGTGCCTGATATCCGACAGTCAATCTCAAAGAGTGTTGAATTGAACTGAACATCTCTCCCAAATTCAGCAACAAATTTTAGGGAATTCATCAAGGTGTGGCTAATAAATAACACTTTACTATGAACCAGATACAAATTTCATATTATAACTGAGAATCCTCAAAAAACAATGCAGCATTTTCGTTTTGCCAATTAAGGTTTGTTATCTAACCTTGGTGACAGTTTGAACGTGAAAAGAAGTTTTGACTATTTTTAGGTTCCTAGAGAACCCAGTTGCTGTTGTAGACACAGTAGATTTATCTGTAGTATTTTACATACCCTAGGGCCTCTCTCTCCTAGACAGCAGCCTGATTGACCATTCCCAGTTGACACTGGGGAAGAGTTGTGGGGGAGACAATAAAAACTTTAAGATGGACAATAACATTCTTTCGTTTTGTTTTGTTTTTTGTTGAGACAGAGTCTCACTGTGTCGCCCAGACTGGAGTGCAGTGGCCGGATCTCAGCTCACTGCAAGCTCCGCCTCCCGGGTTCACGCCATTCTCCTGCCTCAGCCTCCCGAGTAGCTGGGACTACAGGCGTCCGCCACCTCGCCTGGCTAGTTTTTGTATTTTTCAGTAGAGACGGGGTTTCACCGTGTTAGCCAGGATGGTCTCGATCTCCTGACCTTGTGATCCGCCCGTCTCGGCCTCCCAAAGTGCTGGGATTACAGGCTTGAGCCACCGCGCCCGGCCAATAACATTCTTTCTAAATTGCACTTTTTCTTAATTTAAAAAAATCTATATTCCTCATATTAATAAAAAATGTTTATTTCAAATCATCAAACAACTCGTCCCTTTTCTTTACTTCTACCTCATTTCCAGCTTCTTAGTTCGGTTTTTCCCATTTAGGAGGATAAATGTGATTTGTTGTTTCCTACCAGGGTTTCTTAGTCTTCTGTCTTAGTCCTTGAGTCTTGCAGAGGTTTTTGTTTACATAAGGATTCATTTCCGCTGCTGGCAATCAAGGCGCAAACTGTTTAAATCATCAGAAAGCCTTCTCAGATGAGTTCATGGATAAGCACAGCTTTCTATGCCCTAGGTACTTACACATCCCATTTATGCCATGCATATTGCCTTAAAACTACTTTCTTTAACTGAATCTAGAATTGCTGAATCTAAGAGTTCAAAGAGGTTGTCTCCCAGCCTATGAACTCCTTCACGGGAAGGACCATGTCTTAATTTGTCTTTGTGTCTCGTCCTAGCAAAGTGTCTACCACGTAGTGGGCACTCATTAATGTGAGTGAATTCAAAATAACGGTTCAGTACTTCAGACTATCTGATTTTGCAGGGTCTGACTTAGAACACAAAAGGACCTTGTATTTCATGGACAGCAGTTACCCCTTTCTCTGTTTCACATAAGTTTCTTATGGTTTCATGTAAGATTGCAGTTGAAAAGATTTTTCACTACTAAGAAAGCTTGAAAAGCACTGACTTTAGTAGCTTCTGTCTCATTGGTTGGTGTATTTTGTCTCTTGAAATAGAGTGTGAGCATATGACAAAAGGAACTCAGTGGTGTGTACATGGTACGTATGATATCACATATATAAGCGGTAGGGGTGTGTGTGTGTTTTTGTGTGTGTGTGTGTACTAAAGGCCACTGTTTATAATTGGAGCCTACTATGAATTAGATGCTTTACATATGTTACATCATTTCACCTTCTCTCTAGCCCTAGATGGCTGTCATCATTGAGCACCCCATTTTACAAACAAGGACTCTGAGGCTCAGAAAATTAGCAACTTACTTGAAGAGGCATGTTTTAAACTCATTTCTGTCTGGAGCCAAAGATCAAGCTCTTGTGATAGAAAAGAAAGTTTCTGATGTAAATTAGGGAGAGTGACTAGGTAGAAGAAATTGCAAATTTTTTTAGATTGGCATTTCAGAGAGAGGAAGTAGTTTTAAATTGAAGGAAAAAAACCCAGATAAGAGTCAAATGCTCTGAAAAGATGCAAGTATGCATGCAAAAAGAGGGAGCAGCTATGGAAATCAGAGTTTCCCGCTTATCACTTGGATAAGTAGGGGAAATTTTAAAAAATATCTACTGTCTGACAAAGGGTAGGAGGAAGAAGACATGTGTAGAGGTAGAAGAATTTTGAAACAGAGAGGATGAAGTGAATGAAATGGAAAACACTCAACTCCACTGGGAATCCCATTTTAACTCGAATAGATTTGCAACCCTGGAAAAGCTTACACGTATGCTAAGTACCGGGGTGAGTGATCATAACCAAGTGACCTGGGCAATGTGACTTTAAACAAATGCTTCAGAGAATATATTAGACCCACTTCTAATTAGGTCTTTGAGAATCACTGTCAAGTATAATTCCCTCCCTCTCTCTTTTATAGAAGGTGATCCGGAAGTCTGGAAGAACAGTCAAGGTTTTCCTTAAAGGATGAAAATGTTTCCTTCAGCAGATGAACCACGTGCAGCATCAGCTGGTGGTTTGGCCATGTTAACCATTTTACTTTAAAACTTGAAGATCCCTAATTACAATCTGATATTAAAACAACTCTGTTAAATTTTAGCGAGTCTAAATTCCATTGAGATAGATAAAGATTTTTCAACTACTATTCTAATGAAATGCCACTACTATTATTTTAGGAAGCATATTAAATTGAAGTTTAATTTAAATAGAAAGTGAGTTGCTTTCCTTTAAAGAATTACACTGTTACCAGTTAGGCAAATAATAATTAACACAAGTACATACAGTTATAATTAGCAGGGAATTTAATTAAACAAATATGCCAACATAACCAGATGCATGACAAAGTAATTGTAATATGTCTTGCCAGTGTGTTCTTTCCCACTTCATAGTTCTTACATAGCAATTATAAAGCTATCTCTTTTTTCATAAGCACAGAAACTCTAAATACACGCCTCCCAAAAGCCATATTCAAGTAAAAGAAAACAAATAACAGAAATCTTATTGAAGGAGGGGCGTTGGAGAACGCAATCAATTACTTCACTGAGGACTCCTGGTAAAAGTTCAGTTGATTTTGATTCTTTAGCTCCATCTGAACTTTACCAGATAGCATCCTCACTTTCGTTTTATGGAGCTGTATCTCTAAGCTAGGAGAGACAAAGTCATATTTTAAAAAGACTGATTTTACATAATCTCCTAGTAGTAAGTACTCTTGTCCTTTGAAAGGAAAGCAAGTCATCTAGAAGTCATATACTACTTTGAGTAGCAAAAGAGAGAGTAGGGAAATAAATTACCGAAGAGAGAGGAATATGATTCACAGGTAAAGTTTAAAATACGTACTCTTATTTAACACTGAGGAAAGAAAAATGATGGGTCAGTCTGCTAGTTTCCTTATAGGAAAGATTACAATACAAAGGAAGGTGATTAATGCAGAAAAAAGAAAGACTTAATCAGATCACTTCTAAAATAAGCCCAAGTATAAACTTTAACATCACAATGCTATGCTACACAAAGATCTTAAAATACCATACTCCCTTTTTATTTTTATCCTAAACATACAAAAACTATGATGTTTTTAGTGATCGAGAAATAAGCGATCTGCCCATGTTAACAGGGCACATCTGGAGACACACATACAGCTTTCAATTCCCAAGCCTGCCATCCTTATAGGTATTCTATTCGCCTTGGGTTTTTTAAATGAGAACAAGCCATTTGAAAATATGATCTACTCTGCATTCAAAAAGAATCAGCTATTCAGCTTTTTAAATTTTGTGTCACACATGTTATTCTAAACCAGTGATAAATTCAATCCAAAGGCAGGCAGGGATCACTTTCATTTAAATGTTAAATCCTGAAATCAAGGAGAAAAAAACAGCAATCCTCACTAGATGCAATATCCAGTTCAATGAAAGTGTAAACCCTCCCTAAGCAATGAAGGCATGCTTACTTTATAGAAAAGAAAACTTATTTTCATAAACAATATAACATAAAGATAGCGACAGCCTACCTCTATGGAGGACTAGAGGTCCCATCTACCTCTATGTAGGGCTTCAGTGGTTGTAGAAATTATCTCACAGTTTAACTTAGCTGGTGGTCACAACCTAGTGACCGTATCTGTATTTAATGACGTGGTAATTGAGACTGCAGAGGTTAAATATCTTGTTCGGGATCACCTCACTAATAAGTGGCACAACTGGGGCTCAAAACCAGTCTTTGTATTTTGAATTTACTCTTTCCCACCACCTTCCAGATGTCAAAGAGAACACAGATCTGTCCATATGTATAATAGACATCATCATTCTCCAGATGAGCAAATGCTTGGTCAATATTAAGCACCTCCCAGCTGGGTTAGCTGATGGCGAAACAACTTATCTAGAAAAGTTAACCAATATACTTAAAACTACAAACTTTCTCAGTATTTCAAATATTACCTAAAAAGAAAATTAAAAGCAAATGTGCATATATGAGATATAAAGTTTGTTTCCTAATCCTCACAGGAAATTAATTCACTCTTCCGGGATTAGAAAGTTTTTGAACTGAACGCCTCAAACCAAACAATTTCCAGTGGCACCTTTGCCTCAGTAAAACATCATACTCCTGGGCTAAGTCCTGGCAGCCCACAGCATGCTGGAGCTCTTCTAGGAGGGGGAATGGATTCATCCCTAAATAGAGATGCCATCATAAAATATTCATGAAGCCTTCTTGTCCTAGAAGAGAAAGGAGGACTTCATATTTTGATGATTTGGATTAACTCTTAGAGAATATGTTTTTTAATGGGAGTATCAGAAAAATTATTAGATTGTCAACTTTTAGGGCAGTTCTTGAAAAAGTTTGCCAATCCTAGAGACAACACAATCTTCACTTCTGTACATTTGAAAACGACTTCTGTACATTTGAAAACGACGGGAATGTGGGCTGCAGGATGAGCAGAAGGCAAAGTGGGGAGGAAAAATGAAATGAATTAACATTGAAGCTGAATCAGCTGTGTGCCTGGCACCTTGCTAATTCCTCACCTCATCTTCACAACTGACCTGTAAGGGAGTGAGTACTGTCACCATTCACAGAGAGACAAAGGCAAAATCACAAGGTTAAAGAATTCTACTAAGGTCAAAGAGAAAACTTTCCATGCTTCTTTGTGGTTTATTTTTTATGGCTACAAAAATCAAAACAAGACTAAGAAACTTTCATATGCTTTTGGTAGGTCTCCTAGTTGGTAAATCCTGGGACTGTTAGAGCCACTAAAAGCAGAAATGTCCAGTAAAACCTGCCATATTACTTTCAGAGAATTCTATTTTCTCTATAGTCCTTTCCCCAAGTTTCCCTAGTAAATTAAAAAACAAACAAACAAAAAAACAACAGCAACAAAACTATAATTTCCCCCTCTTGAAAGTGTTTGCTGTTGCAATTTTTTTTTTTCGCTAGGTATTCAAATAACTCTTCTTTTTTGAAAAGGATTAAAAATGCAAGCAATCCTATACGACAGTAACAACAGCTGCTGACATTGACTAAGTGCTGTTCTAAAACTTGTGCATTAACTCATTTACTTCTCCCAACAACCTCATGAAGTTATTTTACAGACGAGCAAACTGGGGGAGCAAGAGGTTACGTAATCTGGCCAACAGCACATCAGGGTAAGTTTATGGAGCCAAGATTCCAATTCATTTTTTATGATTTCAAAACCGTACTCTTTACCACTTATTCCATTCCATAAACCAACCAACACAACTGAACATTTTTTCCTAAGTCATGGACTGTGCTAGGTGAAAGGGATACAAACAGGAATTTTAATTTGTTACAGCTTGGTGACTTCGAGACAGCATTTATACTTGGTACTCAGCCCTGTTTTAACGAAATCCAACGACCAGTGATAAGAGTTTCTGACCCCTGGAAGCAGAGGCTGTGGCAGGGGGAGCAGCAGTGGATACATGTTGACACCAGGAACTTATTTTCTCACTAGGGATATATATCTCCATATGGTGATTCTCTACATTAGTAATTCTCAAAGTGTGGTCCCCAGACTTACAGCATCAACACTATTTGGGAACTTAATAGAAACGCATTATGTGCATGTTGCCATGTGAACATGCTAACCTTTGGCCAGGGAGCATATTGACTTTATAAATTGGTATACAACAATTGTAAGTATGTAATTATTAATATATAAATGATGTAAAACAATAGATGTTAATTGCATAACAAAATTAAAACAGCAAAGAAAAAATATTTCTTTCTCAAAAGTCAAAACATTATCAATGTTTTGGTATATTTTCTTGTTCTTTTCAATGTTTACAGCTTTCTACACAATTATCATATTGTATATACTATTCTGAAATTACTTTATTCACTTACTATATTCTACATGTTTTCCAGTGTCATTAAAAACACTTGGTAAATATCATTTTAATTACATATTATGCAATTTTAATTATATAACACTACATAATATGGATACACTATGATTAATTTACCTTCCCTATTGCTAGATATTTAGTTTGTTTTCAATTTTCTGCTGTTATAAACAAATTGTGAAGAACATATTTGTGCAAAAATATTTATACTTGTATCAATCTAGCACCTTGGTATAAATATCTAGCAGTGAAAAACACTGAGTTTAAATATTTGCATACTTACTGGTTGTATTAACCAATGCTCAAACCAGGAAAGTATAAGACTAATTGTTGGTTTATTATTTAATGAAGTAAAAGGAAAATGGTTTCTTATTTTAATTTTCAATTTTTGGCTCTTAGTAATGTTGAACTTCTTATATATTCACCAGCCATTTATGACATTTTTGCACATAACTGATGTCATTTGATTTTTACTTTTTAGGTTAAGCCATATGAACTTGCCCTTTTCTAGATATAATATAGTTGAAACCAGCAATTTCATATTCTTCAAACCAAATAGCTTAGCCTTTAGGATTCTGAAGCTGTATCACTTACAGTGATAGAATTCTCAAATGGGGATATAAGACATATATACATGAAAAGAAAGAAATACATATCACTAGTCTCAGGACCATCATGGATTCCACTCAGAGCTCTGCCTTCTCCTATAACCAAGTAGCCAATGACATTTAAACATTTATATTAAAGGGCACAGACGGAACAGATTAAGCATGACAGAGCTGAGTTTGAGGCAGAGAAGAGCATCCACATGACTCTCCATGTGCCACCTTCTCATTTCTTCTCGGCAAGTCACTTCAGTGAAGTCTCATGTCAGGAGGGAGAAGCACCACTTCACTCGCAAAAGCCAGCCTAAGTTGTTCATTTGGTCAGTACAGGTAAAAATCATTGGGCCCAGGTGAAAGTATTTGCTTAAAATTAGTATTGTTCATAAACTGGACAGGGACATGGTTAGAAATGAACACAATCATAAAGATAAATCACTTATAAGTTATTACCTCAATCAACAACTTGACTGTCCATGGAAAAGCTAATCAAACACTAGCCAGGCAATATGGTGGGATGGGAAGAGCAGTGAACACTTCTTTATCTTTCAGTCAGCATGGAGTCTAGCCCTAGGTCTGTTGCCAAAGCCAGCTGTGGGACCTTCACTGAGTCAACAGTCAACACATCAGTTCACCCTTTCGTAAAAAGAGTCAGATATGAAGAGTTCTAAAGTCTCTCTCCAGTTCTAAATTCTATGATGACACTGACAATTGAAGAATACTATAGACTGACTCTTTTCCATATAACTCTGGCAATAATTTTTACCGAGAGACTCAGCAAACCTTTCATAGCAGGCTCTTAAGCACCCTTAAACTCTCATGTATGCTAGAAAATACAACGCTTTTTATGAGTTTCATGAGTCTGTTTCGGATACTTTAGAAGAAATAGTGTTATCCAAGCTAATTAAATCATTTCATCTGTGTGGCTCTATGCAATTGTTGGGATTTTTCCAAAAATGCTCCTTAGGGTATCTTCTGCTTACAATGTTTTGTTCAAAATTTCAAAGGTAAACATCAACAGAGAATGCTAATCTCCCTCTAAGACTTCTTAATTAGGGAAGGTTGAAGCCCCAGTAGATTTATTGTTAATACTACATTCTTAGTTTATCGGTTTGTTTGCCCTCTCACTTATCATCAATAGGCTGAACATGTGATAATTTTGGTGGAGGGTTGTGAATTTGCCATCTTGTTTTTTTGCCATCAAGCTGTAAAACTGGGTGTTATGGGTCAAATAATGATAAACAGAAATACAAAAGGTGATATGTATCTGTTTACTTGCTTAGAATGTTGCCATATCAAATATTGCTTGAAATAAGAGCATTTCCTAGGCCTTAGAAATACTTTTGTTACACAGAACTTTCTGTTGTCCAGATAAAAGGCCCCTTTTAAATCAACCTGATAGGACATTAAGCATGCTGGGCTACATTTAAACTTTTTTTTTTTTTTTTTTTAAAGTAAAGAAGGTTTTATAATATAGTGAAAACAATAGGGAGATGAAAACCAGAAGACCTGGGTCCCGCCTTTGCTACAAATGCCTTTCCTAAAAGCCTCAGAATGGTGTGAGGTCAAAACATACGGGCAGAAAGGAAGTGGTCATCAGAGCAAAAGAAAGTGCAGGTGCCAGACACTCACATGTGCAGTCCTATCAGGTAGAGATGATGAGTAGAGATCTGCCCTAGAAGACACTGGATTCTGAGATTCAAAGGGGACAAGGTGATTTGATAGCCAGTGATTTTACAGCCCACTTTCCCTGCCCCACCCCTACTCTAAGAACTGACATTCTATTAGAAGAAAATATTAAGATGGTGTCTATCCTTCCATATCACATTCCATGAACCAAGACAATATTTTAGAAGTTTCTGGGTTTATTGAAAGCATTAAACATTATATTCCAATACAGTCACTATACATAAACACTACACTCAAAATGTTACTTTCTTCATTAAAAGAACAAAAAATGGACAAGGTCTTCTGAATGGCTCTGTTATACAAATTGGCTTTGACTCTACAACTTGCTGTATCCCTATCAGGAAGGCAGTGTTTACAATGGCTGTCCCAAGAGAGTAGCCTGATTACACAGAACTGAGCAGCGCAACGGTACCCCTAAAAACAGAATTTACTTTCTGGTGATTTTGCCAGTAAAGGATTTTCACTCGTCACGCCATTTCATCATTGGTCAAACTCGTGCTGACGTGGAGAGTCAAAGCTGAATTCTCACCTGCACACTGTTTCTTCTCAGTGCTTTCCTGTAGCCCTTTTGTGTTCTTTTCTCATACCTGAGACTACTTGTAGCCCAAATTGGAAAGCAGGTGAGTCGGCCGCTGCCTTCCCATCTTACTTTTCTTCTACTGTACTCCTTCCTATACTCGGACCACCCCCACCCCCCCAACATCCAAGGACTGATAACCTTTCCCCTTCTTCCTTTCCCTCAACCTCCATCAGAACCCCAATTAAGCAGGGACCTTCTCTCAGTTTACTGTCATAGAGGATAGAGGAAAAGAGTCAATACGTGATTCCAGGTGGCAAATATCTAATGACAACTTTATATGCAGTGGGGGTAGAGTCATACTACCAGGGTTTGAATCCTGGCTCTGCCATTGACTAGTCATGTAACCATGAAAAAGTGATGTAAATCTGTTAAGTCAAAATCTCTTCATCTGCAAAATGAGGTAGCTCATAGGACAGTCATACTTAAGTGAGATAATACTTGTACATGGAAAGCCACTGTAGATCTGTGCCTGAGACACAGTGCAGTTATGTACCATTTTAAAACATCATAATGTTACCATCATCATCTCATCATCATTTACTAGGCTCTCCCAGATCCATTTCAGTTTTAAATGATGACTGCTCAGAGAAATATCTTAGTTTAATATTCCACGAGAAAAAGGATTCTGGACAGGTGCAGTGGCTCATCCCTGTAATCCCAAAACTTTGGGAGATGAAGGCAGGAGGACTGCTTGAAGCCAGTAGTTCAAGACCAGCCTGGGCAACAAAGTGAGATCCCATCTCTAACAAAATAAATTTAAAAAAAAATCATTTGTTTTTGTTGTTGTGGTTTTTTTTATTTTTTGGTTGAGAGGGAGTCTCGCTCGGTTGCCCAGGCTGGAGTGCAGTGGCCGGATCTCAGCTCACTGCAAGCTCCACCTCCCGGGTTTACGCCATTCTCCTGCCTCAGCCTCCCAAGTAGTGGGGACTACAGGCGCCCGCCACCTTGCCTGGCTAGTTTTTTGTATTTTTTTTAGTAGAGACAGGGTTTCACCGTGTTAGCCAGGATGGTCTCCATCTCCTGACCTTGTGATCCGCCCGTCTCGGCCTCCCAAAGTGCTGGGACTACAGGCTTGAGCCACCACGCCCGGCCTGTGGTTGTTGTTTTTAATTAGCTGGGCTAGGAGGTGTGCCCTTAGGGGTTTTTTGACATGTGGAGCAATCCCTAAATCCAAAAAAATTCATCACAGTTAAAACTGTCTACTCTGTCAACATGATAGCGGTCCCTCTCCTTATTCCTCCTTACCCTCTAGGAAACGCCTCAACATTTCAGCATTTTTTCCTTAAGCACTTGAAACTGCCAAAGCACTTGAATTCTTTATTTCCCCTTATGAATAACATGATCTTTGTCGTCTGTAATCTACAGACTAAAAAGGCATGCTGTAGCTCTGGGGCGCAGGGGAAGAGCTATATCTTAGTAAAGTTATTAAACTTCAAAGATTAATAAAGAATCATCTGGTTGGCAAGAAAAATTAATGAAACTATTATATACACATACACACTTTCAGTGTATAACTATATAGCCTGTGTCTATTTTACTTATCAAAAGTATATATGCATTCTTGAAGTATGAGTGAAACAAAGAACACATGTTCATCCCCAGTGCCCTCACTGCATCTGTATATGTGACTCTGTGCACCTGTTGATTTGTGTATCTGCTTCTCTCAGACACAGAGCTCCTCAGGGATTGAGACCTAGCCTCTAATCATCTTTCTGTCCCTAGGGCCTGGGATATCATAAGCATTCAATAAGTAACCATTCAATTCAAGGAATAAACTATGGGCCGGGCATGGTGGCTCATGCCTGTAATCCCAGCACTTTGGGAAGCAGAAGCGGGAGGATCACTTGCAGTCAGGAATTCGACACCACTCTGGCCAACATGGTGAAACCCCATTTCTATTAAAAATACAAAAAGTAGCTGGGCATGGTGGCGCGTGCCTCTAATCCTAGCTACTCGGGAAGCTGAGGCAGGAGAATCACTTGAATCCGGGAGGCAGATGTTGCAGTGAGCTGAGACATGCCACTGCACTCCAGCCTGGGCAACAAAGCGAGACTCCATCTCAAAAACAAAAATAAAAATAAATAAACTATGCATTGATTTCATTATATCATGTTAGCTTCATGACTTTCTGCCTGGATCGCAGTCACTAATAATCCCACTGAAGATGTTTCCTAAATAGTCTAGCAATTCAAAATTCCCCCAACTGAACAAAAAACAAAAGCAACCATTAATGTGATCCTTCTTCAAGCCCTCTGTATAAGAAAACAGGTTCTGCAGCTCGACGTCCTGAGTTCAAAGCTCCGTTTTCCCATTTACTTGTTGTGTCAACTTAAGCAAACTGTGTAAAAATTTTAAGACTGTCTCCTTATCTGTTTAAAAATGAGGGATAAAAATAGTACAGGTAACTACCTCATAGGGGTGTTACAGGGATTAAATGAGTTTATAAACACAGAAGCACTCACACAGTATTTTTCATACGAATAGCCCTCAGGGCTGAGGAGAAACCAATGGGGTCACTGAACAAACATAATTTAGTTGAAACCAGATGTATGAATACCTTGTCTTTATCCAGCTCCGCAGTATTCCAAGAATGTTAATATAAAAGGGTTTTGCAGAGACAATGGAACATATCCCACTGTGGGATTATAGTCCTTTTTTCACTGTAGTTTAGTCCAATTTGGGATTCCCTGGCATAGGCCTCTCTCAGAAGAATCCACCTAGTAGTTGTGACTTCAAAATCCCTCAGGAAAAGGGCTGTCTGACATTTTTCTCTCTCATCTCAACCTGGACACTTCCAAAGCTGAAGCACACTCATGACCTTATTCATGACACTCCTTTAAACATCAAAATCACAAAGCAAACACAATCTGCATTTTTTAAAAAATAAGATGCTTCATATTTTTTCCTAAAACTACTTCCTCCCACCTCCCTTAACTCAGCAGAACAATCTTGAGCCATTTAACTAAAGCCATAAAATGCAATTTGTGTTCAATGGCTCACATTCAAGATTAGATCATTTCCCCACTATAATCGCATTTTGAAGTAGGATCCAGTATCTTCCCATGTAAGAAGAGGGCCCTGGAAAAACGGGTGGCATCTTCAGCATTAAGACAGCGTGTAAGCATCTGAACAGTCACTTACACACAGAAAACGAAACTCGAACGGCCAATTTCACAGATATATTATTAGAAAATGTAATAATATACAGTGAAGCTAGGAAACATATTCAAGTCTTTAATACATATTTTTAAAAAGCAGCTAGACCATCGTGACCTTGTCCATTTCCCCCTTCTCATTCTAGAAGCCTGAGATTAGCATTTCCAGAGTCACCATCTTTGACAACAGCGATTCTCCTAAGCTAAATACTCAGATCAGATCCAGATATATTGAACTCATTTTAGTCACTATTTTATGTAACCTTGCAATGTATTTTATACATGCTTTTCAGAATATCTTCCAATTTTCTACTTTCCTGGTTGCATAATATCAGAGTAAAATAAGCCACATAATTTCTCCCACCTCTTAGATAGGGAATACTTTCTGAATTCTACGTCATTTCCATAAATTTTTCTTTCCTGTGCTTAGGGCAAAAGATTCTTGATCCCCAGATGGTATTGCATGAAACATTATATATGTTTGTGCAAAGTGGCAATTTTAAATGGAGGGAGGATTCAAAACTTTCACCGTATTCTCAGTGGGGTGTATGACACAAAAAAGGTGAAGAATCACCAACATTATAGAGGATTATAACATTCAGAGGGTCATCGAGTCACAGACTAGTTAGAGCTTAACAGGACTTTTGAGATCATCTTAACAGATGATCAAGCTCAACACTCTTCTACAGGTGAGATAATGAAAGATCAGAGAGGTTAAGTGAATCTGAAATAACTCTTGTGAAAAAGTAACATTATCAAAATTAAAAGTGACAGTCTAGGCTTCCTCAGCTAAACACCCCCACCCCTTACCTTATATTGTAACACAAGTACTTCGGGGAAAAAAAGCAGGAAGTGTCATCAAGATAGTAATTATGGTTGATTTATTTTCTTTAATGGGTTAACATTGTTTTTATGATGAAAATGATACTTACGAAAATTATATAGAAATATGAAAAAATATGCTGTGTAAGAGAAAAGCAGAATACAAAACAGTACAAGTGGTTTTATAAGAATACACATGCATGAGGAAAAGAGCTGGAGGGTATGGAACTAAAATGAGTTATGCTGGGATAGAATATGATGTTTTTTCTTCATTCGAATATTTCATTAGTATCAGACTATTTTCCCAATGATCTTATTCAGAGTACAGCCACCATGCAGACTCTGGTAACATCAGCTAAGTCATGGAGGATGAAGAGGTAACACAGAGAAGGAAAAGCAAGTTATTTAGGTCAAAGATTCCACCTTGACAAGAGACACAAAGAAATTAAAAACAGGAATATCTTGGAAATGGTTTAAGAAGTTCAGGGTGTTTGAGCACATAGTTCTGTGGATAAGAGGAGACATGTACTGTACCTATTTGCACAGAGCCTAGTATGCTAAGCATTCGCAAATGGAATTAGGTGTCACTGTTTTTATTCTATAGACCCTTTAAAAATTAAAAACAAGGCTGGGCGCAGTGGCTCACACCTGTAATCCCAGCACTTTGGGAGGCCGAGGTGGGCGGATCACTAGGTCAGGATATCAAGACCATCCTGGCCGACATGGTGAAACCCTGTCTCTACTAAAAATACAAAAATTAGCTGGGCATGGTGGTGTGCACCTGTAGTCCCAGCTACTTGGGAGGCTGAGGCAGGAGAATCACTTGAACCTGGGAGGCAGAGGTTGCAGTGGGCTGAGATCGCACCACTATACTCCAGCCTGGCAACAGAGTGAGACTCAGTCTCAAAAAAAAAAAAAAAAAAGAAAAAAAAAAATATATATATGTATATATATATATTTATTTTTTATATATATTTTTATTATATATATATAAATGAATGGTTTACTGTTTCATTGTGTGAAGAATTTATGCAACATCAAGTAAGTCTTGTGGAAATAAAACTGGTAAATGAAGGATTTGTTAGCACTTATTTTCTGTTGATCTTTAGCCTGTTTCTCAGCTTTTCATTATATTTTAAATAGGCTAAGAGTTGATAGAGAAAGGTATGTTGGAAAAAATGTGGGGTCAATGTTTCTGGCAAGATTTTTGTTTTAAGTAGGGAAAAGAACATCATCAATATGCATTCATTGACCAGCAACTATAATACTGTATTTACAGATCTGTGGGAAAATGCAAACAATCCCTCCTCATTAAGAGCAAGGGTAAGTATGTAGAGAAAAAGAAAACATCAATTTAGTCCCTTTGAAGAGCTTTCGACCACATCTTAGAAATAATACTTCTTAGCCCTTCTAAATTCTAAGAAAGAAAGAAAATTATTATTAACTAAATATGTGATGTTTGTTCTATTTGTTAGCATTAAATTTAAAGTAAAATCAAGTTGGACTTTAAAATAGTACATATGCATAGCTCATAGTACATCAGAGCATCTCATATAATCAATCCATACTGTACATTTATGATGGCTAATGATTTTATCACAGCAAAAATGTTAACAGTATACAGTAGTAGAATCTTCACTTTAGTCCCCATCCTCTGACCATTCCTGAAATGGTTATGTTCCCTAAGGTGTCACCCAGTTCTCTTCTTATTTAACAAACTACATAGTTCATTTCAACTACTGACATGGTCCCAGCTAGCACCCAAGTACCAATAACTCTCTTTCATAAACCTTTTACTGATAACCCTTTGAGCTCTTGAGAGGCATTCCTAATGAACGAATATATTCCTTCTCAGTATTTGTTTGGGACCTCAAATGCCACAAATTCGAATCTAAATTTAACATCTTTCTCCAGAAACCTGCTTCTGCTTTTAGTCTCTAGCTCAGAGAAAAGCACTGCCATCGCAAGCTGCCCAGGGCAGAACTGGGGGGTCACCATGGCCTTCTCCCTCCCCTTTACCTCCAACAGGCTAAGACCTGTCAATTCTTGCGACAAAACCCCTTATCTCAGTCTTACTGAAACCATCTGATTTCAAGGACCCATCATTTCTCAACCAGGGTATTATAATAAACTACTCCCATTGCCTTTAGTTTTGCCCCCATTCAAAACATCCTCTACGTGACTGACACATTATTCTGGGCATCGAAGATGTGAAGATTAAATGAGTTAATATATATAAAGAATGTGAATTTTTGCCTGGCACATTAGAAGAATTATAATCATCTTCTCTTCCCTTTTTTCCACCTTCTTCAAGTTCAAATCTGATCAAATCATTTTGACTTACACTCCTTCAACATTCCCCAACCCATAAAGTCTACCTGAGTCCTCTATAAATCAGGCCTCTATACATCAGTGAGGTTCCAGCCTTGCTCCACCCTTCCAGCCTCAAGTTCACGCCACTAAATACACTCAGCATGCCAGGTACAGTAAGAAACTTGTAGCTGTGCAAAAATGTGAGACTCTTTCCAATTCTATGCTTTCTACAGATTGACTCCTCAGGCAAGAATGTGCTTCCTTCCTTGTTCACCTGGAGAAATTCTTGCCATCCTTTAACATAAATAGTATAACATTCATCGAGCTTTTCTGTACCTCCCCTGGTAGGGTGATTTAACGTCTTCAGTATATCTCTGTAGTAATAATTATTTCTAATTACCTATTAGATATTTACACGGCTGATTTCTAGAGTTTTGGGTTGTTGTTTAGATATAATCTAAGCTCAACCCTAAATGTTTGTTAATATATTCCTTTACTTAAGTAACATTTTATCAAGTGTCTATCATTCTTGGGTGTCCATGCTAATAATACAAAGGTGAATAAATTGTAATCCTGCCTCACTGAGACCACAATAAGGTAGCAGATTCAGAAAACAAACAGTTACAATGAGGACTACAAAGTTGGTCTTTGGAAAGAACAGTTACCTCAGCTTCTTCCCATTCCTATTCCTAATGGATCAAGTTTTCTATATTTATACATTTAAGCTGAAAAGGCACAGAACATAATTTATATATAAAGCACATTTTTAAAAGATTGAGTTCTTTGATCTTTAAAAGAGTTGGTCAATATGGTGAAGAAAAATATCAAGAATATTCCTCAGGATAAGGATAAAAAGAATGATGTTGCAGAAGCAGAAATGATCAAATAACAGAGAAAGGAAGACAGATGAACCAGCTTCGCCTAAGCAGGATGGCATTAGCAAAACATGGCGTTGGAGGTTGGGCATCTTTGTGGGATGATGTCTGACAGAGCCAGGGGAGCAGTCAAAGGTTGAGAAGAACTGGGAAACTGAGACTGGTGAAACACTTGCAAGTTTTGCTAAGGGCAGCAAAACAAGGCCTATTTTTCCTCATCTTTCATGAAGACATTTATTAAGTTAACATTTACATGCTGAGGAAAGTTGCTTGTGCCCACCAAAAAAGAAAGACTGATGGTTTCCCCTTGCTTCTTCTGTTTTATGCTCCCATGGCATCCTGTACTCACTCTTTTTTGTTGTTGTTTTGTTTTTAAACAGTGATCACACTTATAACCACATTTTTAATATTCATTTTCCCTAATGGATGGTGGGTTTTATGACAGCATAGACTATGTCCTTCCTGACATTCTGGTGTTAGCATAGGGCTTCACACAAGGTAAATGCTCAATACATATCCTGAATGAATGAAAGAACAAATGAGCAAATGAGAAAACATCATCCTGGAAAGGTGGGTACCATCAGTCCCATTTTACGATGAGAATATTGTGGACTGGGAAATTAACTGATGTGACCAAATTCACAGAGATAGAAAGCAGCAAAGGCAGATCAAGTCCAAAAATGTTAGGACTCTGCCACCCATGCTTTTTCCTTCTGATCACAGAGCTTCCCTTTTAAAGCAAGTAAAATTAAATTCTTAAGTGCTGAGGAAACATAAATGAGTCCTCCAGAAAAGGAAGACGTACCAGAGGAAGAAATTTTAGATAATGGTCTTTTTGTTTGTTCTTTTAAGAGAAAGGGTCTCACTCTGCTGCCCAGGCTGGAGTGCAGTGGCATGATCATAGCTCACTGTACCTGCAAACTCCTGGGCTCCTGAGATCCTCCTGCCTTTGTCTCCCAAGTAGCTAGGACTATAGCCATACCATGATGCCCAGATAATTTATTTATTTATTTATTTGGTAGAGAGATAGTCTCACAATGTTGTGCAGGCTGGTCTTAAACTCCCGGCCTCCAGCAATTCTCCCACCTTGGCCGCCCAAAGTTCTGAAAGTAAAAGTAGGGGCCACAGTACCTGGCTAATGCTGGTCTTGAAGAAAATAAATTAGAAAATTCAGAGAATAGAAAAGAGTAGCCGTTCCAAGTGAAGAAAAATAGTATGTAAAAGGATAGTTTCAAGGGCTCTTGAATCAAGTTAAAAAGGAAAAGTAGATGTAACTGTTTCACAGCTTTAAGACGACGTAAAAACCCATGTGACAAAAAGAGCTACATAGGAAGCTGTGGTTTTGACAGAAATAAAAGAACAACAAAGAACAAACACCCAAATCAAGATGCTGCTATATATGGAGATTTGCTCACTTACATCATCTACCTAACTTCTGCCTTCCTGCTTCAATTCAGTCCATGAAAACCAATTAAACTTGAATGAAAAGAAAGCCAAGCAGTTTCTGAGAAGATGTAACACCCCCTTACATGCTGACAAATCAACTTTGGGTGGAGGCAAAGCAGCAAGGAAATTTCAAACTATTTTGGGCTATGCGTTTTCTCAGGTCTTTCCCTGGCTAACCCTTCCCAACCCCAAAATTTTACTAATTGGATCTCTAGATTTCAAGCACAAGTCTTGAGCTGTAATTTGGTACATCTGCTTAGAAATGTGACTAGACTCCCAAATGATTGAATTGTAACATTTGGGAATGGTGAACACTAGTGCAATTCCAAATAACTACCAGAGAAATGCTAATAAATGTCACTTTGTTGGAAAAGGAGAAAGACAGGCTCCAACTTTACGCAAGCAATTAAAGCTGCCTTTGTGACCATGAAATAAGCTGGCCTTCCAAATATTTTGATGGTCTTCCATAAAACATGCAACTCAAAGGATTCAGGAAACCAGTTCAGGGGAAAAAGTACTTTCTTCCAAAATGGTCCTCCTCCACTAACACACGTGTGTGGGCGTGAAATACAAACAACGTCTGTCCAAGTGGTGTGATTCTTGTATTTCAGGAAACTTCATGCTTTTCCAAAAATGGGTCTTCGTAAGTTTTCCCACCAAAAAAGTTCAAGGCTGGGCACAGTGGCTCATACCTGTAAGCCCAACACTTTGGGAGGCCGAGGTAGGAAGACAGCTTGAGCTCAAGAGTTTGAGACCAGCTTGGGCAACATAGGGAGACCCCGTATCTATAGAAAGTAAACAATATTATCTGGGCATGGTACTGTGAGCTTGTGGTCCCAGCTACTTGAGAGGCTAAGGTGAGAGGGTCACTCGAACCCAGGAGATTTGGGCTGCAGTGAGCCATGATTGTACCACTGTGCTCCAGCCTGGGAGACAGAATGAGACTCTATTTCAAAAAAAACCAAAAAGGTTAAAAACAAGTCCATAATCCCCTCACACAACAGTTACGTTCTCCAGCAGCACACTACCTTGACCATAGTTTCAAAGCTGGATTCCTCACAGCATGAAGCACTACAGGCATTCTGCTTTACATATATATTCACTACGGAAGAAACCAGTGAGCTACCAATGGTGCTCTGAACCTCCAATTAGGGAATATCATATAAAACCAAAAGAGCATAAGACCTCTTAAGGAAATGGAGTTCAATGAATACCTTGAAAAGTGTTTTAGGTCAATGATCCTTACACACATCGAGATCTAAATATCCTTGAAATATAAAGCACATTTCCATCCATGATCATGACAATGGCTCACTATTAAGGACACACAGAATCCAGAGTCTTGGGGGAAAGGAGACAATGGGAAGCAGATGCAGTGGAGAAACAGAAGCCCATGTAATCTGAGTCCTCAGATAATTCTAATATACAACCTCCCTTCTCTGCTTATGACCAAGAGAAACATATTAGGCCTTGGACCATTCCTTCACTTCTGCTACATTTCCAGCAATCTCATTTTGGTCTCAGTGGCTTATCTGCTTAGAGTTCATGGCACCAAAATCCACTAGTAAAAACAAACAAACAAACAAACAAACAAACAAAAAACACCAACCACCTTTAGGAAGCCCAACAAGGGAGAGCAAAATGTCTTAAACAAGTGTTAGGGTTCGTCTTCTACTGAACCTCAAGGTACTATAAAAGTAAAAGCAATTTAGCTTAGAAAAATAATTGACCATTGGTTTGATGTTAAGATACTAATTCATATCATGCTCAGTGCTTGAATTGAAATTTTAAACACAATATTATCCCTTTGAAGTTTAATAAGATTAGATTTACTTATGACATAGACTGAACAAGCTCAAAACAGGCCAGGCCTGGTGGCTTATGCCTGTAATCCCAGCACTTTGGGAGGCCAAGGTGGGTGGATCACCTTAGGTCAGGAGTTCAAGATCAGCCTGGTCAACATGGCGAAACCCCATCTCTATTAAAAATACAAAAAATTATCTGGGTGTGGTAGGGTGCCCCTGTAGTCCCAGCTACTCAGGTAGCTGAGGTATGAGAATCGCTCGAACCCAGGAGGTAGAGGTTGCAGTGAGCCAAGATCATGCTGCTACAATCCAGACTGGGAGACAGAGTGAGACTCTATCTCCAAAAAAAAGACTCAAAACAATTAAGTCACATTTTCAGAGTTCTTCAGACTGATTATGCGGAAAGCTTTTAAATATGGGCCACTATCCATCAGGACCCAGAGACATGGGTAAAATTGTAAAGTAGGCCATATGGGGGACTCTCTCTCCTTTCCATCACCCCTTCAGGCTCCAGTGAAAAGTCTATCACAGAAAGCAGTGATTCTCAAACAAAAGAGCAGGGCGCCAGAATCTCCTGAATCTAATTTCCAAGTAATGAAGTTCCCTTAGATGACTAATAGTGAGTTATATGTACTAATGAAAGCATAAAAGTATTTATCTCTCATGTATGAAAACAGGCACCAACTGCCCAGGCTCCTGAGCCTATTTTTACATGTTGCCTATCCACTAAAATCATTGAAGCCACGTATTTATCTTTGTGCAGGCTGAGACTGCTATCTTAAAAAGGGCGTGTTTGCAAGGTTGGCCTTGGAATAGCATTTGGGAACTTGGGTTTTGGAAGTGAGCTTACCTTTCCCTGACTGATAAGGGTAGTTTCCTGTCTAGACTGTGCAAACGACATGGTTTATGCCAAATACCTGATTTCCTTCTGGAAGTCTAAAATTTTGGTTTATGCTAGTGGGAGAGTTGCCGACGTGACCGGGTGACAAGTCCCTGATCATAGGCACTGAATCTCTCACAAATGTTGCATTTTTGTCTCCTGGGGAAGAGTGTGCTCTATATGACCCTCTCATGGAAGGGAGACAGCATAGGAAGCCTGTACATGGATTCCTCTAGACATCAACACCTATGCTTTTCTGCCTTATTATCCAGTTGAGTAACCTTACTACCTCAATGTAATAAATCATAGCCATAAATACAATTATACGCTAAGGTTCCATAAGTCCTTCTAGTGAATCTCCAAACACGGGAGTGATTTGGGGGACCCCAGTGCAGCTCTGGAATGCCTAGCCAATCTGGGCCTTCACGTGGTTCCTCTCATCCCTGGGGCTCATTGATATGATAGGCTTCACTTTCCCCCTGTTGAAACCTGCCTAGCTCTTACTCTCCTAGATTATTGATAAAGTGTGTTAGTGAAGAAGGGTCACTGCAGAGTTCTAAGATGTAAGGTCTTCCTTCAAAACTGTATCATGTTTGAAAAAAAATCCTCAGGTTCATTTTCTGAGCCAAAGTATTAACTATGATGGGAGAAATCTAAGGTCAGGTAGAAAGATGATAGGTCAATAATTGATCAGTGAAAAAAAAACCTGGGGGCAATACAGGCTTTGCAGTGTCTCCAGTCATAACACACCAGCAGCTCTTAGATCTGCAAATAGGGCTGGTCTAGCACGAAGATTGAGGTATATGCCCACAGGAAGAGAAAACCTACTGCTCTGCTAGTCTTTGTGACTGTTTAGATTCTCCTTTTTCAGTATGAGATGGGCAGCAAAAAGCTAATGAGACATTCTAAGTCTGAAAGATCAAATCTTCAATCAGGATGTAGATGTTGCAATTATGTGATGGTGACTGATAGGCAAGAAAATAATTAATATTCTCCCTGACTGTTGTTTTTTTCTTGCTGAATAACACAGATTTAAAACACTGTCTCAGAATAGGAACAGTTATGTTGGCGTGGGGATGGAGGAGCGGGCAGCAACAGAGCAGCTAGGAAGTCAGGTTATACGTTCAGGTGGATCCTCTGAGGGGCAAAACAGCTCAAATCACCTTTATTTTTTGACAAACGTAATACACCAAGGTCAGAAAAATACATTACCATCACCATTTTAGCAACATACACTTCAATGTATGTGCATTTCAAAGTCAATTCACAAATTATTTCATTTGATACTCACAGTGTATCAATTTATATGACTATTTCTGGTGTGATTTTAAATAAATGTTACTATAGTACTATAATGTTAGTCTTCTTGGAGTTCTAACCACAAGTTAAACATGCCAAGTTTATTTCCTGTAAGAAAAATAACAGTGATAGTGACCAACAGTACTACCACTGCCATAAGATCAATTCAAACGTACCATTTATTCCTTCTATTTAGCATACAGTTGTCTTTAATCTGGACTACATTACTTTCAATAGTAACTGCTTTTAGGTGTGTTTGCTGCAATGCTTTCCAATATTATATTAAACAACAGATCTTAATATAGAGCAGTAAGAGTAGATGGTATTTCAGAAAACTGAATACGCCACCAACTTGGAGTTAAGGGCTCAGAAAAGTCTCAGACCTTCAGAGTAAACAAATGCTACTGGAAGATTCATCACGCACATCTAATTACATCACTTCAACCAAAGATTTAGAGAAGTGGATGCTTTTCTAAGTGCTGCTTCAAACAACATACTTTTTGTCTGGACCTAATTCTTAACATTCCCCAGGTGTAGTTGTACTACTAGTATTGCCAGTCAATAAATACCCGTCTGAGCCTCTGACTTTCTCTCCTCAAGTTGTTTCCTTCTCTCTCTCATCTCCTGTTTTTGCTTTCTCTAAAGTCCTTCAGTGAGACCCTCTTTAGAAAAGAGAAAACTCTGCCCTGACTCATAAGAACCATGGTAGAATTTCCTGCTGTCAATCTGGCAGTTGAATGAGGAATCACAGGAAAGATGGGCTGCATCTCTGGCTTTGAAATTTGTTAGTAACAGATGAGAAGGTTTCTGCATTCTGTTTGAATTCTCTCTGTATGAACCTGTGTGTATCGTTACAATCCTATTTCACTGAAGTTTCATCTTTAAAAATGAGCACTGAATTACAGAAAACCTTATGAACCTCAACAACGAATGCCAAGGCCAAGTTTCACTGGAAAGCAAAGTCTCTGGCAAAGAAACATGTATCCTCTCACTGGTATATCTGCAGGTAACTTACAGGTAACCTAGCTGTAGGCAGAAACGCACCATGGCTCAGTGAGTCAAAGCATGCTAGGTAGAAACTCTGGCACTGGGAAAATTAATACAGAGTAAACCACTAATGGAATCTGTGAGTTCAATAACTATGCTACAATTTTTGGAATTAAAAACGGGGATATTTTCTCAACTACAACAAGGCTTTAAGGTAACATTTAACTAGCAAAGTAATGAAAGTTCTTTATGTCACTTGGAACTAACTATCCTAATCAAAAAAGAAGAGCTTTAGTCGGTATACAACAGAATAGTGGAAAATTAATATACCTAGGATTTTCTCAGACTGATTAAAAGCTAACAACAAAAACATCAAAAAGTTAAAATAAATAAAGGCTGTGAGTTGGAATGGCCACTTCTAAAAACAAAACAAGTGAACATGTAATACAAGAATCTTTTTCTTCTTCCTTGATACTTTACCATGAACTGTGGGGTAATACTTTTAAGTATTACCTATTTTAAGCCCTTAAGAAAGCTGAGTTAATGTTTTAAAAATAGTCTTTTTAAAAAATGTTATAACATTTAGGGATTTTCTGTTAACAAGACTGGAAAACATAGAAAAGTAAGAAGCAAATATATTCACTCAACACATGCTTATTGAAGAGATGTCCTGTGCCAGACACTTGGCATCAGACACAATATATAATAGTAGAAAAAGACTGACTTGAGTCCTTTCTCATTTAAAACATACATGCTACAAGGAGAGACAATCAAAACCAACTAAATAGATTGTGATAAGTAACCCAAACAGGAAAAAAAAAAAAAAAAAGTAACAGAAGGCAATAATTCTAAACTAAACTATAATTAATATTTTGTTCTATTTTATTCCAGTCCTTTTCAAAATGTTTAAATGTTTAATAGTTGTGATCATATGTCACTTTATATCCTCTTTCTTAAAGTTCTCTCATGAACATTTTCTGTATCATTACACATACCTTATAGACATAATTTAATAAGTTTTTGTTATTAAATAGGTTAACATATATTTATAGAGTGCTGTGTACACAATACTTCCTATATGTTAGTCATTTAATATTGATAACAATGCTAGAAGATACTTCTACAGTTCTCATTTTATAGAATATAAAATTAGTAAGTTTAAAGAACTTACTGAAGATTATATAATTAATTAAAAGAACAGTTGAGATTCAAACCAGGCAGTTGTACTCGACTGTAAGCTCTTATTACATAACTACATTCTACTGCCTTAGTGCTTGCACAATATTCCACCATTCTTATTTGGTATTTGGCACACAAACTTCCTATAGGGTGAAAATCAAAACAATAAAGACAAAAAATATGGAGAGACAATGGAAGCAACAAATATGAAAGAAAAAAGGCAGAGCAGTAGAAAGAACATTTCCTGGGAATGATGAAATAAAAAGGAACAAGAAAGGGGAGAAAAAGTGAATTTCAAAAATTATCTCCTTGGCAGATTTCTAGACATTGCTGATCCAGAAGTGATTATGCACTTGGAATAACTTTATTTTTTTAAGTAAAAAAACAAATGCTTATTATGTACTAGTTTCACCATGAAATCATCAGCTAGAACCTTCTATACACTTGGGATCATGAGCAAAAAGCAGCAAAAATGTAGCCATCAGCTCTGTCCAGGTTTGGCTGCATGTGCAATTCACTGGCCTCAGCGAAAGGGTGTATAGAATCAAGCATTTTCTGCAAGCCTTGGTAGTTTTATAAAAATGACAGAGCCAAGTCACCAATCAGCAAAGGTTTTACGTTCTGTAGGTTTTACAGACAGCAGGGATTCACACATGCAAGCTTAACCAGTGGTGGAATAATATAAAGCCATTTGCAGCATTAAAAATAATTAACAATAGTTCTCATCAAAGCTCTAGTTCTATCTATGCCTCCTCCTCTTTACTTTTCAACGCCTTTGGGCGTGTATGTTTAATTCAATACTCTTCTATCTCACTCTCCCAAACCAACATCTCTATCATCAGTTAGATTTTGGGTTCACTGAGTAAATATCAGCTTCATACATAATCTTCTTCCCCCAGAGAGGCTTTCTTTTAAACATCAAGTAAAAATTGTAATGAAAGGTTTGTGCTTTTAAATCAGACACTCCTGGATTCAAATCCTGGCTCCATCACTCACTTTTGATTAACAAACTTGCGAGGGCAGGAGGGGAGGTTCAGGGGGACAGCGGTGGTGAGGGGCAGAGTTAAGAGTTTGCTATAGTTCCTGTATAGAAGATGTCTTCGATAATGCCTTGTACATAGGCGCTCAATAAATATCTTCATATAATATGCCCCGTATCTACATTTTCTCTGTATATTTAACAAGATCTAATTCTCTTCCACATTTTTTTTCTGCCTCTAGGAAATGTGTACCTGGCAGATGTTTAACAGCTATATATCAGCAATGAATGAAATGATGTTGGTACATAATTTGGTTGTAAAGTTTATAAAGTGCTTTGAGCTGACAGAAATAGTGCAAATGAAGACTGTAAATGAACATAAAAAATGAAATATCTCTCTCAGCAGCCTATCCTTCCTCCTTAGAGTTCTCTCTCCAAAACTAGGAATTCCTCTGGTTTTCTCCTTCCCCTAGGAGGCAGAGACACCAACCTAATAAGTAGCAGTGAGAAGCAGGGTGGCTCTGATTTACTTAGAAGACTTCACAGCATCAGGGCACGAAAACACCCAAGTAGCTTCTTCACCTAATGTGTATGGCTTTTTGATTAAGCCTCACTAAATGGACAGTGATTTCTAGCAATTATGTCCATAAAGAACAATGGCCCAAGTATGGCCCACAATGGCAACCATGGGGGTTTTTGACTTATTTCATGGTTTTGTAAAGGATGGCATCTAGTTTCCAAAAATATCCCCATGTTTTGGGGAGAAATCCATCCACTATCTTCCTCTGGAGCTTTAATATATGACATGTCATAGTGCTTTTGAGTGGGCTACTGCCAGTAGTACAGAAACTGATGACATGAAACAGGTACCAACAATGGCACAGCTGCTAAGGGGCACATTTAAATCAACATCTATTCTTCCCATGCCATCATGCAAAGCCCCTTTTACTGCTCTAAAACAAATACAGCTTAATTTTATTTCCTGCTTGGCTTTGTATAATTTTGACATGTCCTCAGTCAAACACGACCCAGACCCTTCAATCAGGGCCTTCAATCAGGCCCTATTTTTCTGGAGATGGGAAAACAAGAGGAAGCTAAAGTAATTATTGAAAACTCATAAGCAGCAGCTTTAGCCTAATTACCTTGACTTTTCTTTTTAATTTTTCTATCGATTGTCTCTTGTTAATATACAAGTATTGACTGAGCTGGTAGAGCCTGGTGCTACTATGATAAGAAGAGATGCCGCTGGGAAGTGAAACGTGATTACAAGACCCAATATTCTGTTCTTCTTTTTCAGAAGCACGCATGTGCAGCACAGACTTTGATTTAAGACCCTAATAAGAACCACCAGCAGCACCTACACAGCCAAGAAGCTTTGTTAAACGTCTTTGCTGTCTGTTGTGCCTTTGCCACCAGAGGGCAGTTGGGAAAAGCAAAAACAATCCCTTTTTCTTTGTTCCTCCTTCGATGTTAAAATAATGTTTCCCCTATTTTTAACACATATTCTATTAGAACTCCCAGGTCCACAACTCCAGGGGAATGCACAACCCAGGAATGAAGGTGATTCCTTTGGAGCTACATGTGTTCCCTTTTAACTGCTGTTGTATTTAAAGTGTCAACTTGGGGGGAAAAACAAACCAAAAACTAAGCAATATTGCAAGAGCTATCCTGAATATTAATGTATCACTGACAAATGCTTTTAACAGATTCTGATTCCTTTGTCAGAGAGAAATGTATGGTTTTCTTGCTGCGGGATATGAAACTAGCTTTAAAAATACTTCTAAAATACTTTAAACTTTTTGGGTTTTCATAAATCCAAGTTTTATGGAATACTAATAATATCTTATATGTTGGGAATCTTAAATTGCTATCAAGGTGTAGCTCACGTTAAGCAAACATAAATCAGTAAAGTTGTCGCAAATCCATTTTCTAGGAGCCAAGATGATCTTGGTAAACCAGGGTATCATGTTGCATTCTGTTTTACTGTATCTTTTAAAGCAGAACTCTAAGAAGAAATAAATGAAGCAGGAGCAGTTCTCAATGCTAAAAGTAACCAGAAATCTCTAAAAAGGGGACTTTCTCAAGGGCTAGCTAGCAACAGCCCTAAAAACGGTGTTAGTGTTGTCTAATCCAAGAAGCATGGGGAAAGGGACAGGAGAAGGAATCCAATCATTCAAAGGAAAAAAGAATTAAAAAAGCATTAGACTAAAAAAGAGGGCTAATGACTGGTATTCAACACAGATGGTGCGATAAGCAGTAGAAGCAGCCACAGAAGTAGCTTAGTACTTACAAAGTGTATTATAATAACAACAACAGCACATTCATTACAACATGACAATTCTACAGACTTTGGGGGCATTCATTTCATGAAAGGGCAAATGGATTTCTATTAAAATAACTCCATTGGTCCCTGAGAGCACTGTAATCAGCTAGTCTCAGGAATGAGTCTATCACCAGTCCAGATCAGCAAATGGCAAACAATTCATTGGAAGGTACTGAGAAACGAAGTCATACTACAATCTGTACAACAGTATGAAAAGCATCAGACAGAGTCATAGATACTCATCCATAATATAGGTTTCAAACATGCCTTAGTGAAATATTAGTTCAGGTACCCTAAATTTAAGGTTCAGAAATGAAAGCTGAAAAATATCTTTAGGATTTTGAATTACCTAATTCTGAAAAGTAATACCATACTATGCACATAGTTCAACTAGAGGACTCAATGTTTCAGAAGTTCAGGAAACATTTTCTGAGTGCCAACTATGTCCCAGGTGGTAGAATACAGGACCAGATATGACCGAGGCTTTCTTTCTAGGTCTTTCCCTAGTGGAGAGAAACACCCAAATAATTACGATACAATGTGATAGGAACAATAATTACGACAGGAGCAAGGTGTTATGTTAACTAAAGAAAGAAAACAGGAGGTTTCATATTTTTTAGAAGGTTACATTTAAGTTATATCTTGAAATATAATTGAAATGATCAGCGGGAGAGCAGCAGGGCTGGAACAGTGGGTAGAAAGAGGCCCTGGCATGCTCAGGTCAGCTCAGGCATGCTGGCGAGAGACAAGCTGATACAAATAAGAACAGACCTGTGTTTAGAGGCAAGAATGGGAAGATAGATGAAGATACCTGTTGGGGAGCTACTTTAGGAGACGAAGTGAAGAGTAAAGAAAGATGAAATAAAAAAGTAGACGGTCATCTTCCAGAAATTGAACTCTAGTTTTTACCAACTTTCTAGGCATGCGATAATTGAAAGAGCTTTGAATTTATTGTTGGATGGGCTGGATTTAAGTTCTAGCTCCAGTATTTACTCTGTATGTGACTGTTTCCACCAGGGTTAACTGAGCTGCAAACAACAGGAAACTGACTACAGGTGGCAAATAGGGTTTCACTGTAACAGACAGAAACCACTCTAGTTATATTACCTCCAACTCACAGGGTCTTCCTTTCCTGAATTCTAACATGAGGATGTTAATATCTGCCTACTCATCAAACAGGGTCATCATTCCCAAGAGAACGAACCTATGCCTACTATCTAACGGGGCCATCATTCCTAGAGGATCACATTAAATGACATATGTAAACTCTCTGTATACAAGCAGATGCAATTATTAATATAAAGGGGAGTGAGAAAGGGGACTGTGTTTCTCAGAAAGTATCACCAGTCTTGGAATAGTGTTAATTAGAAGGACAAATAATTGTCATGAGGAAAAGCAATTTGCTGAGATGTGTGTTTCTGAAGCATTTTATATTGTCATCATGGGAAAGAAGGTTAGACCATATCTAATGAAAGACAACCAGCAAACCATGAAACTGCCCAACAATGTTGGAGTGTTTCCAGATAATTTTTTTTTTAACAGAGACTCTCCTGAGCAGTGTCAGTATGTAAATGAAGGTGGACTACATTTATGAAGCAATTCCACTATCCCAGCAGGTAATAATAGATCAAGAACCTCAAGTTTAAGAGACAGGTCTTAGTATTAATGTACATGCTAACATTCACGCAGACTCTTATATATAAAATGTGTGAAAAATTGGAAATTTTATGGTCCTACAGTTTTCAAAGGGTCATATGCTTACTTGTTGCTTCCAGTGCACAAGCTAATGCATAAAGTCTTCCTGTCAAGTCCTAACATTATTTTTTTTACACTCAGTAGAATTTTGTTTCATATAGTTCTATGAGGGTAGCAAGCATTACTATTATCATGCTTGTAGTATCTTTCTGCTTGCTAAAGTTAACTCACCGAATCAAACTATATTATAACATGAAATATTATAAAACTGGATGTCATAAATTGATGATGAAACTTTTCAAAGAAATTTCCTCTAATATCTTCATTTTTTTACTCTTAATTTTGCTACATTAGAATCCTTTACCCTTAAATACAATGAGCCATGCTATAGGACTCTCAGCCCCACAGTAACAATAATGATGCAAGGAAATACACTGGTTATGCCTCAAATTTCATCATCCAGATATTATGAGAAGGTTGGAAAAAGCCTTGGTTGCAGAATATTAGACAAGTTATGCAGAAGGCTTATTTGTTATGACGGCTTTGTAATGTGCAACTTGGCCAGGCTGAACTGCATTTCCCAGAATTCTCTTCCTTGTGTGTTCAGGGGTCAGGTGGGCTAAAAGAGACATTTTTGCTTGAGCTGTGAAGGGTGGAAGTAAAGCAGTAGCCAGTCTGTTTTAGACAATCAACAGCTGCAGCCTTAATGTTGCTGCTTAGCAACTTTTCATAAGGCAGCTGCTCCAGCTTTCCTGGATCCCCTTTCTGCTTCATCGATGTGTAAACCAAGTGCTTCTCTAGCTCCATGATGCTTCTCCTACAGGACATCATTAGGACTGGAAACAGGGAGAACTGACATGAATTCCAGCCCATTCTCGCAGTTCCAGCTTGTCACTGCTCTCCCTGACTTTATATCCCTCTCTGTCTTCTGATGGCCTGCCTTGTGAACTTCAAGCTCCATTATGAGTTGTGAAGACAAAAATCTTACAGAGACTGTTTCCACAATTAAATGAGGTCAAGTTCCTGCAACAAATCTCTTTTTATACACACACGCGTGCGCGCGCGCACACACACACACACCTCTACATGTGCTTCTGTAAGGTAGGTAGATGTCATGATAAAGTTCAATGCCATCCTTTCATAAAATGTCTTTTGTTGTTCTATTAGAAAACAGTATAGTCCTATACTATGGTGAGTATTCATAAAAGGCACCAGAAGTAAGAGTATCAGGTCTAAACCACAACAAATAATTTACATTCATATTACATTTTATAGCTAAGAGTACACTTTTGGGTCTCAAGCTATGTTTCAGTCTCCATTGCGCAGGTTGGTTTCGCTCTCTTCCACAGCTACAAACTGTTAAAATAATCCATCCATTTTATAAGTGTATTCCATATATAAAAAGGAACACTAGCCTAGAGCATATTCATTTCAGGTGCTGAAAACAATCTGAACAGAATGGAAGTACCAACACAACTTGGAGCTGACAGGAAACTCACAGGCATGCTGGTTCACATGGTACCCAAGCTCCTTTTGGCAGTGTCCTTGGAGATGTAACACTATCTTCAAATTAGAAGAAGCTAATAGTTTAGATAATTTCTAATAATTACCACTTTATACAATATTTTAAATCATGTTCCCTGAAAATGATGTTTTCAAAACTCCAAAAATACATGTCAAAATTATCTATGAAAAACAGGTCACAATGACTGGAACAACTGAGCTTCTTCATACATGCAGAGTCTGATAGTGAATCCTAAAGAATGTCTCATAGAATGCAGCTCAGAGAGTAAGAAGTTATCATTTTGTTATTCCATTATCCACATTCTCAACTATAAAGCTCTTCTCCAAAGGAATTCTTCTTGTCTTTTAAAATGTTGCACTAAGTAAGCACCATGCTATTTCCGAGCAAAGATAACCACAAAGGTAATGAGGCTGCACATTTAATTTTTCTAGCCTTCGTGTGACTGCTGACATTATAAATGAGTCACTAATTGTCTCAAATAGATTGACATTGTCTGCTACTACTGAGAAATTTCATTTCTTTCAAGGTAGCAGGAGGACAATTTGGATTTAGTAATCAAGCAGGGCTGGGCACTGATGGTTCACACCTCAAATTCCAGCACTTTGGGAGTCCGAAGCAGGAGGATCACTCGAGGTCAGGGGTTTGAGATCAGCCTGGCTCACATGGTGAAACCAGGTCTCTACTAAAAATACAAAAACTAGCCTCGCATGACAGCATGCACCTATAATCCCAGCTACTCGGAAGGCTGAGGCAGCAGAATCACTTGAATCCAAGAGGTAGAGGCTGCAGTGAAATGAGATTGCACCACTGCACTCTAACCTAAGCAACAGAGCAAGACCCTGTCACCAAAAAAAAAAAAAAAAAAAAAAGCAAGAGGAACAAAAAGTAGGCGAAGTTAGAAGAATCTAAAACTATATGGGTCCAACTTTCTAGGGTATTTATTTTGTCATTTAACTCCAAGTCTGAATGGCATATTCCACAAATCATGGAGGCTGTGAAGATAGCCTCTGGTCTACAAAAACATGGTAATTAAAAAACAAAACACACCTGAAAAACCTCTTCTTTGCCATGTATAGTTTGAAGGAAAAAAAAATCTGCTACACAAAGGTCCCAGGATGTCACATACATCACAGTCAGCCACAAGCCATCTTCTAATGTACAAACACATCCTAGTTAAATGAGATCCAAACAACTAGAAACGGTAAGCTACTAGTTCTATACTGAATTTGGAAGTCTAATATAACATGAAGTAGATGCATATAGCCTAGAACAAGGCAAAAATTTTCCTTTCTAAGGGATGCAGAAAAAAAAATTAATAAGCTTAATAAGAAAAAAGAACATTTATGCTAGAAAAGAAATGTCAAAAAAAAAAAAAAAAGTTTAAAGGCTAGGGAGCACCAAGCAGCCCAGTTTAGCTGAAGCAGAGAGTCTCTGCAGAAGGGTGATGGAGATGGATTGAAAATGCTGGCAGAGAACTATTACCAAGTGCCCAGAATTTCATCCTAATTGTTTGGATTCAATTATAGTCAATAAGGAGCCATAGAACATATTAAAAGACAGTGAAAAGAGTGGGGCTTTGCCAGAAAATATGACGGCATTGTGTGGTACATAGTAAAGACCAGCTACTAGGTTATTATAATTGTACATGTGCAGCCAGAATAAGATTAATGACTATAGGAATATTAAAAGAATAGCAAATTAAGAAGCTGTTCATAGGATGGAATCTACAGGTTTTAGCTAAGAACTGTTAGTGACAAAAAGTAAGAAAAAATTTAAATATGATGTTTATGTCACAGGTGGCTGAAAAAACAGGAGCTAGAAAAAAAAAAAAAAACAATTCCAGCAAGACAATAAGCTCTTCTCTGGACAAGAATGCCAATGATATATGTAAAAAGGTACCCAGAAGGCAGTTTGTTTTGAGGATTCTGGGTTTGGGAAAAGAGTAGGGTGATATTACACAAACATAATGGAAAAGTAAGGAAATAAGATCATTACTCTAGACTATATAGATTAGAACAACTACCTAGGTTAATAATTGGGGCAGAAACAGTATTTTTGGAATAGGCAAGGGGAAGATCAGTCAAAAGAAGACAAAGACAATGAGCAGTCAGAAAGGTGGGAGGATAAATATGGTGCACTATTTCAACCATCAATATTCATGGACACAGGGAATGTTATATCCTGCTTTGAAAGAATAAACCTAGAAGGGTAAATATTGGGAAGGAAATCTGTTGAATTTAACCTTTAGGAGGTATTATAAAGATCGGTTAGAGCAATGGTCCTCAACCCAAAGCACATTAGAATCTTCTGGGGAAATTTTTAAAGTTATCAATGGGAAGACTTATCACTGACCAACGAAATCAGAATTTTTCAGGATGGAATCAAAGGATTAGAAGTTTCTAAAAGCAACCCAGATGATTATAATACAACCAGGGCTGAAAACACTGTTCTACACAGAATGATGAGGTAAAAAATATTCAAAAGAGAAAGATTAGAGTCAGCGGGTGGTTAAAATAGAGAAAAGGAACACAGCCTACTGTTTGGATAAACGTGGGGTAGAAGAGTATCTTGAGAGGATCTCAGGTTAGGGGAAGGTTTGTTTAGGATAAGGAGAGAATGAGCATGCTTGTAAGTAGAAAGAACGAGATCAGTGGACATAGAGAAAATACCTTTTTTTTTTTTTTTTGAGACAGGGTATCCCTCTGTCACCCAGGTTGGAGTGTAGTGGTGCGATGTAGGCTCACTGCAACCTCCGCCTCAGCCTCTCAAGTCACTGAGACTATAGGCATGCACCACCACACCAGGCTAATTTTTATATTATTATTATTATTATTATTTGTAGAGATGGAATTTCGCCCTGTTGCCCAGGCTGGTCTCCAATTCCTAACCTCAAGTGATCTGCCTGCCTCGGGCTCCCAGGGTGCTGAGATTACAGGGATAATCCACCATGCCCGGGCAGAAAATAAGTATCTTACAGTAATAGTGGGCTGGATTGGATTAGGTGGGGGATAATGTCGCAAGATTCTAGAAAATTTGGAGAGTTTATAATCAAAAACACAAATGGGGAGTTTCGCTTGATATAGCAGAAGACAACTGTTCTGAGGAAAGAGAGAAATAAAGAACAGAGGAGAAAGATAAAAAGAAATTTTTGAGTAGAGTAGGGGCATGCTAGAAGGCGGCTCTTCAGAGGGTCTCAAATGGAAAAAGTGGAGGACTATAATACCTATAAAAATAAAGAATGTAAGATCCCATTTAACTGAGGCAGGTATATAATCTTCTAATGGAACTAATCAGATTTCCTAATAAGAAAAGATCAGGAAGATGAGTGGTGTGCATGGAGATGACTCAGATAAACTTGTAAGTCATCTAGTAGAGGTTTATAAACAACATGCTAAGATTAAAAGTTGGATCCCAGCTGCTTTATAAAAAAGAGAAAGGGCTGCTTAAACTGATGTTTCAACATATACATTAACTCTAAAGAAAGTTAAAGATCTGATCAAAGTTGTGAGTAAGGAATGGCTTTAAAATAGTTGACAAACACCAAACTGTACTTTAACTTATTTTATTTTATTTTATTTTTTGAGACAGGGTCTTGCTCTGTTGCCCAGGCTGGAGTGCAGTGGCTTGGCTCACTGCAACCTCCACCTCCAAGGTTCAAGCAATTCTCCTGCCTCAGCCCCCTGAGTAGCTGGGATTATAGGCACACGCACCATGCCCAGCTAATTTTTTTTTTTTTAGTAGAGACGGGTTTTCACCATGTTGGACAGGCTGGTCTCGAACTCCTGACCTTGTGATCCACCTGCCTTGGTCTCCCAAAGTGCTGTGATTACAGGCGTGAGCCACCACACCTGGCCTTTAACATTTATGATATACAGACAATGAAGTGAGGGTCATGACTTGTTAAATCTCTAATATTTCAAAAAGTTGCATGAAACTAATACAGGTTGAGTATCTCTTATCCAAAATGCTTGGGACCAGAAGTATTTTGGATTTTGGACTTTTTCAGGTTTTAAAATATTTGCATTACATATTCTTATCAGTTTAGCATATCTAATCCAGAAATCCAAAATCCAAAATACTCCAATGAGCATTTCCTTTGAATGTCATGTTGGTGCTCAAAAATTGTCAAACTTGGAGCATTTCAGATTTTGAATTTTCTACTTCAAAATTAGGGAGATTCAACCTGTACAGGAAAACTAGAATGTCAAGAAATCCCTGGGTTTCTGGAAGGCATACAGAAACTGGAGGAAAAATCTTTGAAATATAATTTTTCCAGTAAATGGAATCTAACAGAAACAATTAGAGATCTAAAGTTTCAACCTCATAACCATCTTGAAAAAAAAAAAGGAGTGAAGAATTGTCATGAGATAAGTGAACTTCAAAGATTCCATTTACATTCTGCCAGGTCCTGTTTAAGTAAAATGGAAAACCAATTTATGACCCATCGCCATCCCCCTGCTTAACGTGATAATGACTGCACAGGCTTAAAAGGTTTAATTTTAAATTCTTCCTAGTACTTGGGATGTTCTCATCAATAATTTGAGCTTGTGAGTGTCACCAACTCTCACTCTGCGCTGCTAACGGAAGCTGTCCCAAGGACGCAATGAAGCTCTCCGGTGGATAACAAACAACTTACCTGTACAAATTAGATCTGCCACAGGTGCTATTGTCCAGTGGTTGGTAAATGGCTTGTATAAAAATCCATATATTGAGGTGAGCAGGAATGAAATAAAGTCTGAGCAGTGACAGGATGTCAATTATGGAGTTGGTAAAATAGCCCTTTTAAAAAGTTGTTAACTTAGGCACTTTTTTGATTCTAAGGATTTTATTTAAATATCATATTTCTCTGCCACGAGCCACCTTTTTTCACTTGCATAATATCATGAGGAATTAGAAGTGAAGGGTGAAGAATCTCAATACATCACCCTAAGATTTCTACAGAGATGTGGTAGGTTACAAACACTGAAGAGAAAGTTACCATAGACTTGTAAAAATTAAAGTTCAGGGAGAATGAAAATTAAAGAGTGACACCTAGATGTGTCAAGTGTAATGACAAAACTAATAGTTAAGAATTGGCAAGGAAAGACAATAAGAGGAAAACATTTATGCCATATATCTGTATATGTCAAATGCCATGTACATTAACATTTGAGGCACTTTCTGCCCTTTTGGCTCTCTCAGTAGCAGGACGGCAGTTGCCAAGAACAAGTGCCTTACAAAAGGTGGCCAAAAGGAAGCCAAGAAAGTGGTTGATTCATTTTCCTTTTTTTCTTTTTACTTTCCTTTGTTCTTTTTTTGAGACAGAGTCTCTCTCTGTCGCCCAAGCTGGAGTGCGGTAGTGTGATCCTGGCTCACTGCAGCCTCCGCCTCCCGGGTTCAAGAGTTTCTCCTGCCTCAGCCTCCCGACTAGCTGGGATTACAGGCATGCGCCATCATGCCTGGCTAATTTTGTATTTTTAGTAGAGATGGGGTTTCACCATGTTGGCCAGGATGGTCTCAATCTCCTGACCTCGTGATCTGCCTGCCTCGGCTTCCCAAAGTGCTGGGATTACAGGTGTGAGCCACTGCGCCCAGCTGGTTGATCCATTTTCTAAGAGTAACTAGTGTGATGTGAAAGCATCTGCTATGTTCAATGTAAGAAATATCATAAAGACTCTAGTCACCTCAATTTCGGACTCAAGGAACCGAAATTGCATGAGACGGCCTCAAGAGTTTGTGTGTTTGAAGTGAGCCTTGCTGATCTGCAGTCAAGTTGCATTTAGAAAATTCAAGCTGATTACTAAAGACGAACAAGGTAAAAACTGCCTAACTTTCATGGCATGGATCTTACCAGTGACAAAATATGTTTCATGGCCAAAAAATGGCAGACCATAATTGAAGTTCATGTTGATGTCAAGACTACTGATGTTTATTTGCTTCATCTGTTCTGTGTGGGTTTTACTAAATAGTAAACAATCAGATATGAATGACTTCTTACGCTCAGCACCAACAGGTCCGCCAAATCCAGGAAATGATGATAAAACCCTGACCCAAAAAGCATAAGACAAATGACCTGAAAGAAGTGGCCAGTAAATTGACTTCGGACAGCATTGGAAAATATATCAAAATGGGTTGCCAATCTATTTATCCTTTCCATGATGTTTTTGTTAGAAAAGTAAAAATGCTAAGCCCAAGTCTGAATTGGGAAAAGGCATGAAGCTTCATGGTGAAGGTAGTAGTTCTGGAAAAGCTACTACCCAGACAGTTGCTGAAGTTGAACAAGCTGATGGGTGTGAACCACTAGTTCAGTAATCTGTTTAAAATTCAGTCTTTTTTAAAAAAAAAATTTAAGTTCTGGGATTCATGTGCAGGATGTGCAAGTTTGTTACATAGGTAAATGTGTGCCATGGTGGTTTGCTACACCTATACACCCATCAGCTAGGTAGTAAGCCCCGCATGCTTAGCTATTTATCCTGATGCTCTCCCTCCCTCCACACCCCTGACAGGCCCCAGTGTGTGTTGTTCCTGGGTCCATGTGTTCTCATTGTTTAACTCCCACTTGTAAGTGAAAACGTAGTGTTTGGTTTTCTGTTCCTGTGTTAGTTTGCTGAGGACAATGGCTTTCAGCTCCATCCACGTCCCCGCAAACGACATGATCTTGTTCCTTTTTATGACTGCACAGTATTCCATGGCGTATATGTACCACATTTTCTTTGTCCAGTCTATCATTGATGGGCATTACGGTTGATTCTGTGTCTTTGCTACTGTGAATAGTGCTGCAATGAACATACACGTGCATGCACCTTTATAACAGAATGATTTACATTCCTTTGGGTACATACCTCATAATGGAATTGCTGGGTCAAATGGTATTTCTGGTTCTAGGTCTTTGAGGAGTCGTCACACTGTCTTCCATAATGCTTGAACTAATTTACATTCCCATCATTTGATTTGTTTAAATTTCTTTTTGAAATGTGAGTTACGATTTTCAGAATACTTTGATATAATTAAATTTTTGGTTCCTCACAACATCCATGTGAGGCTGAAAAAGCAAGCTTTTATTATGCTCATTCTACAGCTGAGGCAACTAAGACAGGTTAGCAACTTGCCTAGAAGCAACCATTTAGGCTAAATGGTAGAGTCAGGATTCAAACTGAGGTCTCATGCCAAATTCCATGCTACTCCATTGTACTAGTGAGTGTTTTACTTGGCCAGACACATTACTATTTTATTTATCTCTTTACTCTTTCTCTGCTGTTTTGCAATAGCATAGTAGTAGTTCTAGAAGTCCAGTAGTTCTACAGGTTAATTTTTTTTTTTTATCATATCCCAGTAACAAATGGAGAGTCTTCGGTTAGTATTTATTACTTTTTTAAAAAAGCCAAAGATATGGGATATTCATTTATACACGTCTCACATAGAAGAAAGCAAGCAATAAAAGGGAAATGAGACGTTATTAGTTCATGGGTAGCATTTCAGTTTGGGGAGATGAAGAGCTCCTAGAGATAGATGGTGTTCATGGTTGTTTAACAATGTGAATGTATTTAATGTCACTGAATCATACACTTAAATGGTTAAAACAGTAAATCTGATGTTATGTTTTATTATTTTATTGCAATGATCAAAGGGAATAAAACATTTAAAAACACATCAAATTTTCATCGAAATATTGTCCAAAACATAAATTACGGTGAAATCTAATATTTTTGAAAATCTGTTAAATATGCTGCTTTTTAATTTAAACAATATCTATATTTTTAAGTAAAATCTAAAGTCAAAAATACCTAAGTCCTATCTTCCATTTGAAGAGCTGGATTCACTTTGTAATGATTATCAAGTGAGTCTTGTGCAATCAAATGAGATCTGATAGAGGAAAGTAGAATATTTAACTGTACTAAAGGCCTGTCTTCCACAGCATTCACCAAAAAATGACCAAAGCGCACCATACTTGTGTTTATCTGTTGTTGTGAGTTAATTCATACAAAACTGAAAAATCAAACCAATAAAGCACATAGTTTCAAATAGTTTGACATTCAGTATTGGTATTTTTGAACTCTTCTTTCAATATGCTTTGGATTGTAAGCTCCATGAGGACAGAGACTTGTCTTACGCTTTGCTGTATGTCCAGAATTCAGCAAGTGATAGAGGAAGGAAGGCAGGAAGAGAGGAGAGATGGAAGACTAATGACTTCATAAACATATTCAAACAGGCATCCCAAAGCGAATGCACAATCTGCCAAATCTGAAACAACTGGTAGCTCACCAAGTTGACTTTCATTATATCAGAAAGCTAGTTTTTTTTTAACAACTGTGCTCAGCAGATAGGGCAGGACCATTAATACCATCTTACTAATCTATAATCTGTTTGAAAGGAATAATGAGAATTTAGAACATTTCAGTTAAGTGCCATCATAAACAATGAATCCTAACGTTCCATACATGAGGATCTTGTTACCTCTAAGATCTCCCCTATAAGGTCCCTGTCCAGGTAGAGAATGTAATTTCAAGTCTATTTAACAAGATTGTCATATTGTCACAATCAATTATTATCCTGTTTCCAATCACCTCATTTATACAATGTAGGTCAGAAAGAAGGTCACTAAGAAGCTGTTTTAGCTGCCTTTGGGATCTAGTGGGTGGTTTTGTTTGTTTGTTATCCTTGATTTGTGGTTATTAGAAAGAGTAGCAATGTTGGAATAACAGGAAATTAAAGCCACGCTCTTATTTGGTCAAAAGCCCACATCTTTTATTTCCTTCACCTAAATCCAAGAAAAGTAATCACAATAGCCAATGATTATTTATCCGGATGCTATAACATTTAATTTCTAAAGGTCAATTACTTTATCTTCCTCTGGGAGGTTTTCAGATAAAGATTTAATTTATCATATACCTTCGACCAAGAGACTAGGCTATTTTAGACCTAGAAAAGGAAGTTTTCTTAGTCTTCTGTAGTGAGGAGAGAATCTATCTTTTGAATACATGGAAGCATTTAGAAAAGGAGAAATATAAAAGCTGATAATGACTATTTCAATTCTTTTTAAAAAGTTACCATCAAAATAATGAAGTTTGAAAAATACTCTAAAAGAAAAATCTATAATTAAAAATAAAATAACAAGAAAGCTTGAGAAGTCTTACCATCTTTGAAAAGAAGTTATTCTGTAAGTAAGCACTCCCTTCCAATCATGCCAGATAACATCATTTCAATCATAGGAGGCACAATGAGGCCTTTTTATTGCTCCCTAATATGCAGTGAACTAATCTGACAGTGCTGACTCTTCCTGGTTAAATATATATTTACCTAGCAGTATCTTTTATGTATTTCTCTCTTCCCCAATCCCCTAAAAGAGCAGTTTGCAAGATTTGTATATTAGGTCAATGTGAGTCCAAACCCATTGATTAAAGACAAATAAGCAAATAGCAATGCTTTAACAATTATACAACAGACTAGTGCAATTACTGTCTTCTCAAAAAAAAAAAAAAAACAACAAAAAACAGTTTTTTAAAATGGCATAATTATATATTTACTCAATAGAAGGTAACCAAGCCAGCTATCAATCATTACCACGTTTCTTCTCACAACTTGCCTCAAGTTTTTAGTTTGCAACTAAGTTTTTGTATCTGTTCTTCTTAGCTTTTCTTGAAACTAATTCTAAGGAAATATAAAGGAAGAAAATTCATCAATAACCAACATTATCGGAGAACCAACAGAGTCTACAGAATAGAACTATGAATCTGTCATTCAAATATATGAAGCACTGTTTTGTGGAAGAGAGATTAGACTATTTCCATAGAAACCCAAAGGCTAGAAGTGCAATGGAAATTTCCCCAGTATACACTGTCAAACAAACAATCCTTTCAAGGACAGGTGAGGCTGGGAGGAGACTGTGTTTTGCATTAAAGGAAGGCTTTCCAATAGGTAATTTCATTGAGAGATGAAATGGGTTTCCTCAAAAGGTGGGGAGTTCTGTATTACTAACAGCCTAAATGTTAGGGTGGACAAAATTCAAAATGAAGGGATGCTAGAGAAAAGATCATGTGTTAGAGAGTGGCTGGGCTAGAAAACCTTCAAGGTCTTAGTATAATGACTTGTACATAGAAGTCCTTCTTGTTAATGCTATTGGCCAGCTAATAATGAAATGGGGTAACAGCCCAAAAGAAGTTTGTAGAATAGATGAATTTTACATCATGTTATAGTGGCACATACTGTAAATTACAAATAGCTAGGTGGCAATGAAGTAAAGGAAGTTTGCACTAAATGTCAAGACAAATTACCGGCAAATACAACCATTTTCCAAGGGAAGGACAGAAAATCCAACTTAAATCTAACAAGGAAAGACACGAAAGACACTCTTTGATTCATTCGATAGGGTCAGAAAAGCTTGAGACAGTCTATAACTCTCAATGTTATCTACAGTTCTGAAATAAAAAGCTGTCTACAGTAAACATTATGTGACAACATCAATAGAAAGTCTCAATAAAAATTTCCCCAGTACATACTGTCACAGAAATAATCCTTTCAAGAGGGCTCCCTAGCAAATAGTTACTTTCATGAAACAGCAACTGTTTCTTACTAGCCAAGTTTCACAAAGCTATTAAGCAGAGGTCTAGCTTCCCATGGAACTTTCTCTCTCTCCACCTGATGCACTGCCATAAATTTTTAACAGAAGATTTTAAGGTCTAATGATAAAGTTATAAATATTGACTTCGGCTGTTGCTCGTTTTCACTCAGTGATGCTGTTGATCAACAAGAAAAGTGGCAATTTGGGGTAAAGGAAGAATCAGACACTCATTTGTTGTTATCAAGGCAATAAACTGCCAAGTCGGCAATGATTTAAAAGAATTTTAACAAAGAGTGTAGAATGAAAAATAAAAAAGAAAGAAATTCAACTGTAATTAACTTAAAACATAAAAGTTAATGCTTAATCCTTTCAATGTAAATAATTTAAGAATAAGCATGTGTTCACAAGGGAAAATGGTAAACACTATAAAAAATATAAAACATGAATAAAAATGGGAGTAATCTTGTTATAACTTTTCCTTGCACACACTTGCTTATTAAATTATCTACCCCGAGGTGCTGCTGCTTGTTGTGGGTGTGATGGCTTCGAGGTTACTTTCCGGAGCTGGAGCACTGACTGTGCAGGCCCGCAGTCCCAATGGGGCGACCGCAGTGCGCTCCATGGCATCTGGAGGTGGTGCCCTAATGATGGCAAGCAGGTGACCGGGCTGGAGAGAGAGGTCATGATGGCTGCCCTGAAGGGACTGGACCCTACAATATACTGACCCCAAAGGCAGCCTCCAAGGCAGGAATCAAGGAGGAGCCTAATTTAGTCCTGTCCATCACCAACAAGCATACAGGGGGCTGTGTCTGTGAAGAGGACAACAGCATCATCATCTGGTTTTGGCTGCGCAAAGGCAAGACCCAGCAATGCCTTAACTGTAGAACCCATTACAAGGTGGTGTCACAGCAGGTGGCCCACTAAGTCAATGCACTAAGTTACTCAAAATGTGCTGTAAAGTTTCTTCTTTCTGATAAAAATTAGCCATTGCATTGGCACTTTCTCTCATAAGTGGCTGGTCTTATTTCTTTCTGATATTTTTGGATAGGCATGGAATATTCTTATGCTGGGAATAGCTATCTGTTAACACTAGCCTACCATCCACTTACTTAAAGTATCTAATCAGTGTACAGTGCTTAGATCAATAACAAAAATAGGTTGACAATCTATTAAAAATAAATTATTTAAATTGAAAACACTTAGCTTGAATCTGACAGGCAATAAGTGCAATATTTGAATAAACTTAATGTAACTATCTCAACTAATTCCATGACACCTTATTTGTCTTCATTTACAAGTGAAGAAATGGAGCCTTCAGGAGTTTAGGTTACTTAGGAAAGTCACGGGCTCGTAAATGAAAGAACTAGTATTTGAAAACAGGTCTGTTTATACCATTCTCCATGCTCATAATCATTCCACTATGGTGTCATGCACCTGCTCACAGGGATCCCAAAATATCATGTGCAAAACAAAATGAACAACTGGAACCAAATGGCAAGTGGGATGCACGTCAGTAGAGCCATGACAAGGGTTTAAGGACAGGTTAGAAAAGAAGTGGAGGGAAGGGGAAGTACTCATGAAGGAGAGAGCATTTGAAATGGCCCCTAGTAGAGGGATAAGATTTCAACAGGTAAAGAAGGACAGAATGGCATTTCATACATGAAGGAATTTGCACAGAATGAGTAAATAAATGCAAAATTGCAGAGCCTATTGGAGGCCTATGAAGAGGTGCTGCAGTTCAACTCAGTCATATATTAAAATACAAATTACTGGTCAAGGAGTTGGTAATGGGGAGCTATTAAAGGCCTCTGAATGGGGTAAGGGGGTGTTGTATATTAGAACTCAACAGAAGTCACTATAGAATAGTGCATGCCCAGTCATCCATTGACACAGCACACATACGTGTGCCTATGATGTACCAGGCAGCATTTGATACATGCTGATGAAGTCTTCCTTGACACACTTGCACTTGGCTGCTAAAACATCACTTTCTGGTTTCTTTCACCCTTCTGCAGTCTTCTTTTCTCAGTTTTCCTCATGTGTTTTACCACATACTGAAGTATGCCAAGGATTAGTCCTCAGACCTTTTTCTCAACTTTGTCAAATTCTCACTCTAGGAGATCTTATTCCTACCCATGGTTTTAATACCATTTTTTATAACTATCAAGTATATATAGCTGCAGTCCAGATCTCAGTCCTCACCTCCAAACTCCCCTTGGATAACTGACAGACATCTTAAACTTCAAGCGAAATTTAATAGTTTCTCTCAAATCTGCTTCTATCCAAGTATTTCCCATCACAGTAAATAGCAACTCCATTTTGTCAAATGCGGAGGCCAAACACTTTTAAGTTATTTGTTTGAATTTCCTCGTCTTTTACACTGCACATGCAATCCACCAATAAATCCTATCAACTCTGCCTTTGAAATAAGCCTGGTCATCGCCACCTCTCATTCCGACACCAGGAGTTGGTAAACAACCACCTATGGGCCAAATCTGACTGATGAATGAATAAGCTTTCATTGAAACACAACCATGCTAGTTTATTTACATATTGTCAATAGCATACTTCAGTAGTTGTCAGAGTCCATATGAAATGTCAACCCTGGCCAGATGTGGTGGTTCACACCTATAATCCCAGCACTTTGGATGGCCGAGGCAGGTGGATAGCCTGAGGTCAGGAGTTCGATACCAGTCTGGCAAACATGGTGAAACTATGTCTCTACTAAAAATACAAAAATTAGCTGGATGTGGTGGTGGGGGCTTGTAGTCCCAGTGACTCAGGAGGCTGAGGCAGGAGAATAACTTGAATCCAGGAGGCGCAGATTGCGGTGAGCTGAGATCGCGCCATTACACTCCAGCCTGGGTGATAAGAGCGAAACTCCATCTCAAAAAAAAAAAAAAAAAGAAAGAAAGAAAGAAAGAAACATAAACTCTAATATAGTTACCAGCTAGCCTTTAATAAAAAAAAATTTTTTTTTTGGCTAAGCCTTGATCCGCATTCCTAAGGCTTCTCCCTGCTTTTGTCTCTTTGCTTCCACATACTATTCTCCATAAAGCAACCTGTGAAAATGTATAAAATTTTTCTGACCAATATGCTAGCCATATGTTGCTGCTTAAATTAAAATTCTATTAAATTAAAAAATTCAGTTCCTCAGGTGCACCAGCATCACTTCAAGTGTTCAATAACGACAAAGGGTTAGAGGGCACTGCAGATTTTAGAATATTTCCATCATCACAGAAAGTGCTATTGTTCAGGACCACTTTAAAACCAAAGTCACATCATTTTCCTCTACTTCTCTAAATCCTCCAATAGCTCTTTAATTCAATGTAAACATCTTTGCTATGGCCTATGATGTGATCACCCTCCATCCCCAGTTCCACAACACTTCTCCGACCTCATCTCCCTTCATTTCTCACTCATCATATTCTAATCCTACCAGTCCCCTCACAGTTCCTCAAAATGCCAAGCACAAGCTTTTTTCAGGTACTTTGTACTTGCTGTTCCCTGTTGTTAGAACATCTGTCTCCAAATATCTGCATGAACCATTCCCATACTTCTTTTGGCCTCTGCTCAAATATCACTTTCAGAGATCCCTTTCTTAATTAGCCCTTCAGTCCACTTTACTTTCATGGTGCTCGTCACCAAATGATCTATTATCTGTATTTTATGATTCATTAATAAAATAATAGATATGATGTTATTAACATCTGTATTTCCCTACAAGTTCCAAAAGAACAGAATTTTTTTCTGTTTTGTCACTAATACAACTCCAGAGCCTAGAACAATATCATGTACACAGTAGATGCTCAGTAAATATTTGTTGAAACAAATAAAAAATATTTGTTGAATGAGTGCTGAGTAAATGAACTTATGAATGAAAACACCCAGCAAATAAGTCTCCAGAAGAATTAAGGTGTATGAGGTAATGCTTCAGAATGTGCTTTTGCTGCACTGACCTAGCTTCCAGATATGGTTTAAATCTTATCTTGACCTCCATCAAACTTTGGTCTGACTGAGGTCTCCTTTGGAGTAACTGGAAAAGTGAAGGATTCTCAACAAAAGAAGACTGTAAGACTTTTGAAATATCAGCCTGGGAAAACCACATCTGACTTAGCAACTCAAGATCTCAGACTTAACTTACCATTGATTAGTCTGACAGCCTAGGTTTAATTATAATCAATAATCTATCATCATTAAACTGTTAATAATTATGTAAGATTTTTGACTCTCACATAAGTTAAACTGGTCTGACTAGCAAATGCATGTATGTTTTTTGTTGTTGTTTATATAACTCAGGGCTTCACTTTTAATTTTAAATAAGTCACTATGGAAATAAATTCTATTTATTTAGTAGATCAAGATAATATTCTTAGCTGGGCATGGTGGCACATCTATAATTCCAACTACTCAGGAGTCTGAGGTGGTAGGACTGTTGGAGCCCAGGAGTTCAAGACCAGACTAGGCAACACAGTGAGGCCCTGTCTCATTAAAATGAAAAAAATAAGTAAGTTGGGCATGGTGACTCACGCCTATAGTCCCAGCACTTTGGGAGGCTGAGGAGTGCACATTACCTGAGGCCAGGGGTCTAAGTACATCCTGACCAACATGGTGAAACCCTGTTTCTACTAAAAATACAAAAAATTAGCTGAGCATGATGTCACATGCCTGTAATCCGAGCTACTCGGGAGGCTTAGGCACAAGAATCGCTGAACCCAGAAGGCAGAGGTTGCAGTGAGACAAGATCACACCACTGCACTCCAGCCTAGGCAACAGAGTGAGACTGTCCCAAACAAACAAACAAGAAAGAAAAAGAAAAAAATACGTGTTCTCTCATCAAGTACAAAAGGTAATGTCTTACCTGCATTCTCTGCCAGAGATGGATAGACCATTTCTCTTGTTTTAAATAGCGTTCTATTTCTCCACTCTAACCAAACCCATCGAAGACTGAATGAATGAAACAACATGGGAGGTGGAAGAGTAAAAGCAATTGTTCAAGGTTTAGCAGAAACTGCCCAAAGGCGCCAGTCAGTGCCAGCTGCAGCACAGCAGACTTTGTTATAAACTGCCTGACCTCTTCTTCCCTCTTTTCTGCCCCTTATAACACTTTTTATTTTTGCTGTGAACCAAGCCAGCTACTTTAATGAGCAACAGACAAGTAGCATAAATATATTCACTCATCTGGCAGCTTTCATTTGGCAAATGTGTAACATATGAATTCCAAAGCAGGTAAATAATTTAAGATTACTAATGTAAATGGATAAGTAACACTTAACTCATAAATAATACTCATAGAAGAATTTTTCTTCTCTGAGGCATATAAAAGCAAATCTCTATGATGATCACTGACCTAAGAAAAGGTTAAGAGTAGTTTAATAAATGCACAAGTAGAATTCAGACTGACACAAATTTATTTTTCCTGTTACTACATCCATATGGCAACAATCCAATCTGTGAAGCTGAATTTATGAGGTAAGGGCATAACTCAAAACCTGCTTGTTTAAAAATGCAACAATTTAGGGCAGTTTGGAGTAGTGATATTATACACCACTTTGCATTTTGAATGGCAGTGAAATTTTACATTGATTTTCACAGCAGAAGACACTTAAATGAACACTCTAGTAAAAATTAATGGATTATTTTCCCTTCCCCAATGACCTTTAAAATGCCTAAAATTCAAGGTGAAGTACCTAACAGTTATCACCTCTGCTTACTACACGAGTTGTATTACACCAAAGACAGGGTTTCAATATTTCCAAATTGGCTACTGATAGAGACATGCAATTGCCAAAGACAGGGTTTAACAATAGCCGGTTTCCCTTTCCCTGTGGAAAGAAAAAAAAAATATTGCTTCCTTAGCACTCCTCATTCCGTAGAATCTTGATTTCTAAAGGAGAAAGAAATTAACTATTTTCTCCAATTAAAGAGACTGTACTCTAAATAAATGCAAAGGCAACAAGAATGTAATGAACTCAGGTAAAGCAGCTGAATACGTGTGGCCAGAGATACCCGTTTTCTCTGGTTTTATGTCTTAACACTCTCAAAATCAAAGTGCATTATCAGTAGACTTCTAACATTTCATTGCAACGAAAGAATAGTTTTCAGGCATCCAAGTCCCAAATGGGATAAGGGGCAAAGCCTATTTAGCAAGAAATCATAAAGCCACATTTTTATGTCTTTAGTTCTGACCTCCTGTTTGCGTGCCAGAATTTATATGCAGCTGCAAATTGCATCAGATATATAACCTCATCTCTGTCCCTTACTTTAAATTCAGTATGTTCAAACTCAATTCTGCCAGAAACTGTGAAGAATCTCAGGTTTTACTCTACTTGCAAGCTAACAAGTTGGCCTGCCATCATTTCACGAATGCTGGTAGAAGTTAAAAACGAACAAACAAACAAAAAAAAACTTCCTGGGTCAAGGACAAGGATATTTTATTACTCCCCACAAAAATAGTAGCCAGAGTATCATCATTTAGTGGGAGGCATTGTCTCTTTCTTACAAGGCTGTTCACTAACCAACCATCCTTCAGTTCACAACCAAAAGGGTATCACTGTGCCTCTGTTCATGAGACATGTACACAAGCAATCCATGGAGCACTGTCTCCAACAAATTCCTTCTTACCGTGTAAACCTGCCCCATGGTTACATGAAAAGAGACACCTGATTTATTAGGAAGTCATGAAAAAGACCTGGTGCTTTTGGTTGACCACAAAGATTCAAAAACTTACTGCATCATACGCCAAGCATCATATTTTATCTGGATTTTTCTTTTTCTAAATCTTAAAACTGGCCTATGTCTAATGTGATAAAATCTGGCCTCTGACAATATTAGGAATAGGAATGCGACTCCTTGGCTTCCAAGCATATCGTTTTTCTGACACACCACCCTGGCTTCAAATTATAAGAGAGTCTCTCTCTTATTAATGGTTCCAATTACCAGTTTTGATTTGTAGCTCTTTCCCTAAGGGATACTATATGAACCTCAAACAGGTAACACTCAAAAGGTATGTCTGATAATGTTTTGAGGTATTTTTCTTTATAATAAGTTCCTATGAGTATGGGAAATAGTAAATTGCAAGGTAATGCCATTGCTGATAAATGTGCAAAATACAGATTTTTTTCATTAAGATTATGAAAAAAATCAAAATGAAGTTCCATATTTTCTCATCTTCACCCAAAACCAAGGCCAGCCAATTAATTTAGTGATAGGAAGAAAGAGTTCTCTGAATTTCAAGTTCTTTATTTTCCCTTAATTGGATACAGATAGTAAATTCAAGAGCAAGTCTGCCAGAAGCAAAAGGAATAGAGCAAAACTACCATTTAAACATCAAATACCACTAAGCTACATATTTACTGTAGGAAAATTGAAGGCTCCTATTTAAGCTATAAAGTTATATTCTAGCTCAAAAGATTTTCTTCTCAAAATTATCAGATAAATTTAAGTCCTAAATAACTATTCACTGTTTTTGTGGTGGCATGCTTAGGATAGCAGTCAGGTCAGTTTGAAGTTATCTATCCTCTTGCTGGAATGTTCATTTTCCACATCTCCAAATAGTCTATGTTCTGTTTATCTACCATGGAAATATTATTGTTTGCTAAATACAATAGCAGGTTGCCGTTAAGTACCATCAACAAGTTAAGCAAAATGTTGTCCTGACTCTCTTGAAATTTATTTTTCTTTGGTATTTTAACAGAAAACAACTGAGGCAGGCATGCAAAATCCACCACACTATCAGAAATTTCTAGTTGTATAACTTGATATATTCCAAAAGGGGCTATTTTATTTTCTTTAACATGAATAAAAAATAAAATACCCCCAAAATAAGATCCTGTGGTCGACTGTTCTGTGCATTATGGTTTCCTCGGGTAAACAGGTTATTTCCTTACCGGTGGTTATGCCTTGCAGCCTCCTATTATGAAGGTTTATGCGCAACACTCATTAAATAAGTCCCTTGATTAGTTGCATATATAGCAGATTTAATTATTATTACTCTAAGGAATTATTATATTTTAACCTATTATGTATTGGCAAAATAGGTACTATACATATTTTTTTAGATAAGGAAACCAAGGCTCAGAGATCTTAAGTGAATGGCTTAAGGCCCAAGGCCGGAACATAATCCTTTATTGGTGATATACTCTCCCAGAACTGCATGCTTAGCATTATTTCGGGGGTAAATTCACTTACTCACTTAATGAAAGAGTATTCTAGTTAACAAGCTAGGAACTGGAAATACAGTAAGAAAAACAGAGACACAGACCTTGCCCCAAGAGGTCCACAGCCAAAGGTGGTGATGGCGAAGACATATTAGACAATCATATACAATTAATCACAATCAGTGGGATAAGGTCCAATGATTCTGAACTCCTCTGCATACCTTCAATTCATCCATCTATCCATCCATCCATCCATCCATCCATCCATCCATCCATCCATCCATCCTTTCCTGAGAAGAAGTTAGTTTGTTACAAGCATTATGCTAGACAGGGTTAGAAGACACAATGCTGAACAAGACACTGCAAACTTTTATAGAACTCTGGCTCGCTACATTAAAAACAATTACTATTTCTTGCAATGAGAAAGTATTGTTTCTGAGTTTCTGCCAATTCAATTTAATGAGAAATCACCAAAACTCACTTCAGACAAATGCCATTTATGTTGTTTTTGTCACTATGCCTTATTAAAAATAATTTTGATTACTTCTTAACTCTTTTTTGCAATGCTAAGCCTCAAACCATGCACAATGAAGAAAAGCAGCAGACAGACAAAGGTCTGAGGCATACAGCAAATAAGGGCATAACTAAAGGAATGAAGGCTGATAGAAGACGAGATGGAAGTCGAAATTTAAAAAACTCAAACCCACGACTTCCTGGAAAATAAATTACTTCTAGCCTAAAAGGTCTTCCTGCTCTTGTTTACTTTTTAATCTACGTGGAATGCCTACCACCACATTACTTTTCCTAAAAATTCTTCTATGTGTCATGGTGTATTAGTTCGTTTTCATGCTGCTGATAAAGACATAACGAAGACTGGGCAGTTTTAAAAAGAGGTTTAATCGACTTACAGTTTCACATAGCTGGAGAGGCCTCACAATCATGGTGGAAGGCAAGGACGAGCAAGTCACATCTTATGTGGATGGTGGAAGGCAAAGAGAGAGAGTTTGTGCAGGGAAACTGCTCTTTTTAAAACCATCAGATCTTGTTACACTTATTCGCTATTGAGAGAACAGCACAAGAAAGACCCGCCCCCATGATTCAATTACCTCCTACTGGGACCCTCCCACAAAACATAGGAATTGTGGGAGTTACAATTCAAGATGAGATTTGGGCGGGGACACAGCCAAACCGTTTCACATGGTTCGACATGAAAATCATGAATGGCTCCAAATGGACTGGAAGATGACTCTTTGGTCTTACATTAAGGGCCCTCCACAAATCCAGTCTATTCTCCCTAGAATGAGCCCTTTCCCTAATGAGACTGGGAAAGTGGGTCCACCCACTATCCCCGAGCATGCCTATGGCCCATAAAAATGTTCTCACCACTCACTTTCTCAGAGGATCCTTCCTTTTCAGCTAATGTTTACTAAACATTCACCATGTGTTACATGGCTATTTTATTTAATCCTCACTTCATGCCTGGACAATGGGCTGGCTTGGGTAGGTAAACACCTTCCTCCCAAATCGGTTATCCTCAGCACTGGAGGCTTCCCTGAAAAGAGAAAACTGCCAATTCACATCGGTCTAAAGGCATCTAAGTACTAGGCAAGCAGCTGACATTCTCAGACAACTTCTGTAGGCAGCTGGGGCCCTAAATTGAACCGCTGGGTCCTAAGTAGCCTCTGTATTCTCCACCAATAAGAACGCTTCCTCATTCTTGCCCTGTGGTAAGGCGGAATACCACTCAAATCCACAGAGTAGGTTCAGCAGAATCCAAACCTACTATACCTAGTACGCCCTCTTTTCTCTTGCTGACTTAGCCTTCTAAATTGTCCCTTTCAGCAGTAAAATCTATTCCTTAACCCACGCTGGGTGAGGTGGGCAATCAGTGTTGAACTCTGGTGTGTGATGAATGGAGACTTAAGATGGAATCTAGTGAATGAAACCACCACCACCACGACAGTGCCTTTCGGCATGTGTCTCACTCACTCTTTTAAGGCTGAACTAAAGTCCCATTCCCTCTGTGAAGAAGTCCCTGATTCTCCTTATTAAAGGGAGTTCTTTAGCCTCTGTTGATAAGAGAGGTGATCCTTTAGCCTGTGAATAAAGCAAGGCTTTGAGATATATACCATCTTTAGTTAAGGCAACGTTTTCACAAATGTTAATTTTGGTTCCAATGAAACTGTAAGCTCCCCAAGGGTAAGACAAGAGCCCTATATTTAGCAACTTCAACAGGACCAGATATAAACATGTAAAAAATAGGCATTTAATGTATATTTGCTGGTTTTGTGTGTATAAGTATATTCTGTCCTTCACAAGACCACACACTTCATCTACTCATTATTTACATATGCACATCTAATACACGAAGTACTGTGTTGGGCACTGGGTTCACAAAGATACTGTCTTGGTGCAAGAAGCTCCCAAGCTGGCAATAAGATGAATATACAAACAATATATTCAAAAAATTTATGCAGAACCGTGAGGTAGTGTGGAGGGCACATCATGGAGGACCTCACGGGTTGGGGGAGGCAAGCATGTGCACAGCCAGAACAGTTACATTCTAGTAGTGCTCTGATGGATCAGACTAAAAGGGAGAAAATATCTACAACTGAATGAAAAATACATCAACTCTTAAGTTATTAAATGAATAATACTAACCTAATAGATTATTCCTATCATTGATAAAATTATAAAGCTCATTTAATGATCAAAAGTTCTCCCACAAGTTATTAACTTTGAATTACACACAAAAAGTAATTTCACTGATTTCATTCTTCAGCAGTAGCCACCTTAAAGGATAAGAAAATAGTGAATCTTTCAGAAGTTTTCACAGTTCATCTTTGGAGTTTTTTTTATTGGAATCTATTCAGGATACCAATTTTTAAAAAATGTAACAATGAAAGAAAAACTAAATTTCTTGCTTCTTATAGTTGAGCCCAAGGAACACAGAACTGGTATGAATTATGGCCAATTGAAGAAATGTACTTTTAAAGATTTTTTTTTTTTTTTTGGTTGAGATGGAGTCTCGTTCTGTCGCCAGGCTGGAGTGCAGGGGGGGCATGATCTCAGCTCACTGCAATCTCTGCCTCCCAGGTTCAAGTGATTCCCCTGCCTCAGACTCCCGAGTAGCTGGAACTACAGGTGCGCACCACCACGCCCAGCTAATTTTTTGTATTTTAGTAAAGATGGGGTTTCACCATGTTGGCCAGGATGGTCTTGATCTCCTGACCTTGTGATCTGCCTGCTTCGGCCTCCCAAAGTGCTGGCATTACAGGCATGAGCCACCGCACCCGGCCAAAGAATATTTTCTAACTAATGTAAAACAAATAAATCCTATCATTACAAAAATATTCTAGAAGTAAGCTCTTTTTTGGGGGCATTTTCATTTCTATATGTCATGACAGGAGACCATAATCTATATTAAAAACCATTTTATGTTTTCAAGTCTAACAGGCAAGATTAGACATAGAAAGTACACACTATTCTGTGAATAGGCAGAATGTCTCTTACAGATCCTTCTAAAGTAGTATTTTTGCTCTTACATTTTTCTAAATCCTTATCTGTATACATAGGTTGCATTCACCCAAGACTCGCTCCCATATACAAGTATTCAGCTCTATAACAAGCCCTTACATTTTTCAATTTGTTTTCTCCCACACAGTGAAAGCCACTTAAAGACAGAGTCCCATGTCAACTTTTCATTGCTACATGCCCAGCACTCTGCAGTGCCTGCACATTGTAAGTATTCAATAAACATTTGCTGAACGGATGCCTAAATGAATGAAATGCATCTAGAAAAAGAATACTTAAGTATCATGCCAGAATAAACCTTTTTGAAAGCAGTGTTGTAGCATACAGTCTTTAAGAATTTGACTTTAATAATTTAAAGAAGCAGGAAAAGAATGTCTCGATTGAGATACCATGTGCCTTCCATATTCTCTGGCAGAGTTAAGTGCTTTAATGATTCTGCATCACCTGTAAATGGTTCTCCCCATTTGAACAGGATGATATAGCAATCTGACAGTAACCTTCCAATGAAAAAATATGCTTTCTAGACTTAGAGTTAACATGGGAAGTAAACTGCTTAGCCTCATGTGTCTATAGTACAGACTCATGAGAATTAAAGAATCAAAGGACATTGGTACCCTAGCATCCTCCCTTCTCTTCCCTTCCTTTCTCTCTCTGAATGCCTCTAACAGTGAAAAGAAAACAATGTCTGCTGAAACAATACACAAAATGCAGAAGAGGTAGAAAGTGGTCAGCTTTGAATTCAGCAGACAAGAGCAGAGATAAGTCTCTCAAAAAAAGAAAAAAGAAAGAAAGAAAAGAAAATGTCCTATATTCACTCAAAATAGAAAGATTTTTATACCGTACGACTGAATTACTATAACTTTTAACTTGCATCTCTCCCACTGGTTGCATTCCGAATTTCTCCCTCTTCCAAAAAAAAAAAAAAAATTAGAAAATGTGAAAGATCTAATGGCTACTTTGAGAGTGGCAGAGAAAGGAGCTAGAGACCAGATCTGTTTTTGTAGTCTGTAGTCAGGTTACACCTTTTCTGGCTAACGTGTTCAGTGGTAGTCACAAGAAATTAAAGGATAATGAAAACACTGAAGTCTCAAAAATAACTGATTTGGGCAGAACTGTAGTCCCAGCTACTTAGGAGGCTAAGGCAGGGGAATTACTTTACCCCAAGCGTTTGAGGCCAGCCTGGGCAACATAGCAAGACTCTGTCTCTAAAAGAAATTTTTAAAAAACGTATACTAGTTTGGAATTAGAGACACTGGAACACTCAGTACAAGGTTGCCCACAGTTTCCATTCTTTGCTGTCTAGGCTCCTTTATTTATACAACACAGGAAAAAAAAACTGCTGCTCTTTTGTGATGATCATGACAATTTTGAGGAGTAAAGAAAAAACAGAAGACAAGAAGAAATATTAATGGAATCAGGTATCAGAACCATAAGAAAAGCTGGAGACCAACACATATAACCTATCCCATACCACAGATAAAAACGAAGCCCAGAGATGTGATGTCTTTCTCAAGGTCACACAGTAGCAGAGTAGAGGCTAAAGTCCAAATCTGCTTGCTCTTTTATAGTCTACTGCAGTCATTCCTGGTATCTGTATGGGGACTGGTTCCAGGAAGAACCCCAGTCCGCTGCCCACGGATGCTCAGGTACCTGATATAAAATGATGTAATACTGGCATATAACCTATGCACATCCTCCCACATACTTGAAATCATCTCTAGGTTACTTATAATACCTAATACAATGTAAATACTAAGTAAATAGTTGTGCAAAAAAAAGTCTGTACATGCTCAATACAGATGCAACGATATTTTGATTTACACTCAGTTGAAATGGATGCAGAACCCAGGAATATGGGGGGCCAACTGTATTACTTTTATTATATTATGACAATGATTATAATATGAATGGAAAAGACAGCTAGATTTGAGTTCTAAAGATCAGGACTTGAATCCTGGCTGAGTCTTAGGCAAGTCACTACACTACTAGAGGCTTTGTTCCCACTCTGGTAAAATGGGGATGACTTACTAACTAACTAATTGGTTCCTAAAATTCCTAAACATGCAATACAGACTATGGAAGAAACATCCAATGTGACCTCTCCGTCAGCACGCTTTCAGCAGCAAGAGGATGCAACAGTTAGTCAGAAGGTGGGGAGGGTTCCAGGACGGTGAACTGTGGCTCCAGCTGTCTGTCACTCCCTTGGCTTTTGCCTAGTCTATGGTCAGCCTGCCCTCAGGTTATCTTCCCTTTAAACTGCAAAAGAGGGAAGACCTCTCTCTCCCAACTCTAGAAAGCTTCTACCTAGTACTGGCACTTATTGTTGGTGTGAGGGTGGGCCTGACGGTGGTTGTGCCCGCATCCAAGGCTCTGTGTATCCTATCAAGCAGGATAGACCAAGTCCTGGATCCACCATATTTCTATGTCTCAGTTGCCTATTGGCTTCCATTATAGCTCTTATGTTCTATGATACTGTATCAGTCCATTTTCATACTGCTGTAGAGAACTGCCCAAAACTGGGTAATTTATAAAGGAAAGAGGTTTAATTGACTCAGAGTTCAGCATGTTTGGGGGCGGGGGGAGGCTCAGAAAACTTACAATCATGGCAGAAGGGGAAGGGGAAGCAAGGCATCTTCTTCACAAAGAGGCAGGAAGGAGAAGTGCCAAGCGAAGGGGAAACAGCCCCTTATAAAACCATCAGATCTTCTGAGAACTCATTCACTGTCACAAGAACAGCATAAGGGAAACCACCCCCATGGTTCAGTTACCTCTACCTGGTCTCTCCCTCGACACATGGTGATTATGAGGATTATAACTCAAGAGGGGATGTGGGTGGGGACACATAGCCTAACCATATCAAATACCTTTCTTGTGTTTGTTTACTTATTTTTTGGTCTTTCTACTCAAACAGAACCTTAAATCTAGATGATATCTTACTCACATTTATATCCCCAAGACTAACATAATGCCTACAGCACAGCAAGCATTCTGAATATTTCAGAATGATGAGATCAATGAATGTTATGTAACTTTGTGAAAAAAATAATTGGTAAGTCAAAGAATAATCCCCATTCTGAGGGAGGTCACAATCTAGTTGGTAGGAATGAACATAGTTCATATTTCTTCCACTATAAATTAAATTATCTTTTCTTACTTAGGCAACTCTGTAGAAGAGGAGATGAGTTGGTTATTCTTATAAAACCTACTGCATACGAGGACTTGTCTTTATTAGCCCTTTACTTTCTCTTCCCAGATAAGAATTCTTAGTTGTTTTATTGTTTTTTCCTCAGGAATAAATTATTAAGGTGAATTTCATATAACACAAAATTAGCCATATTAAAATGAACAGTTCAGGGGCACCTAGTACAATAAATATTTTGCTATCACCATCTCTCTGTATTTCCAAAACATTTCCATCACCCCAAAGTAAGAGCCCTTACCTGGTAAGCACTTCCTCCCAATTGTCCCCTTTCCCTAACCCTTGGCAACCACCAATCTGCATTCTGTTTCTATAAATTTATCTATTCTGGATATTCATATAGATTGAACCATATAATACGTGGCCTTTGGGGCCTGGCCTCTTTCACTTGGTATAATGTTTTGGAGGAGTATCCATGTTGTAGCATGTATTGGTAGTTCATTCCTTTTTATCACTGAGTAATACTCCACTGTATGGATATACCATAGTTTATCCATATATTTGCTGATGGCTATTTGGGCTATATCTATCTTTCAGTTATTGTGAATAGAGCTTTATTAATGTGTGTATATGTACTTGTTTGAGTCCCCTGTTTAATTTTTTTTTTTTTTTGGTATATGTATCTAGGAGTGAATAGTGAAGTTATATGCTAATTCTATGTTTAACTTTTTGAGGCACAGTCAAACCTGCCATCATGGTGGAACCCTTTTGTATTCCTACCAGCAGGGTAGGAGGGCTCCTTTTTTTTTTTTTTTTTTTTTTTTTTTTGAGACGGAGTTTCATTCTTGTTGTCCAGGCGGGAATGCAATGGCATGATCTTGGCTCACCGCAAACTCCGCCTCCTGGGTTCAAGTGATTCTCCTGCCTCAGCCTCCTGAGTAGCTGGAATTACAGGCATGCACCACCACGCCCGGCTAATTTTGTGTAGAGATGGAGTTTCTCCATGTTGGTCAGGCTGCTCTCAAACTCCCAACATCAGGTGATCCGCCCACCTCGGCCTCCCAAAGTGCTGGGATTACAGGTGCGAGCCACTGCACCCGGCCAGAGGGCTCCATTTTTTTTAATGTCCTGGCAAGCCTTGTTATTTTGCATTCTTATGTTACAGTCATCCTAGTGGGTGTGAAGTAACACCTTATTGTGGTACTTCAGTCTTTTTTAAGGCTCTAATTGTTAATACTTGCATTTTCTAATGACTACTTCTGAATGTTCTTGATGTTTGTCAAATCCACTTTATTTCATGGAGCTCAAATTTAGGCAAGGTAGTGAAATTTTTAGAGCATCTTGATAGTCAAAGAGAACAATAAATCCAAAATGGGCATAAATGAATAAATAAACAGGAAGGCATGGTAAGATAGTAAGTACTACAGTCAGTCAAGAACTATGGGCAAAAGTCAGGAAATGACAATAATAAGATGCACCCATAAGAAATGAACTCTCTCCCCCAACCAGGAAATCTCCTAAATGATTCCTGCTAGGAAAAGACTAAATGCTGGGGTTGGCCAGAAAATAATTTGGACTTTATCCTGTTCTTTGCTCGCTCACCTCTCTTAAGTGCACCTAAATAAGTATGGCTTTACAAATACTGTATTCAAGGGCTATGATAATGGCATTGACTATACACAACTACATCCCAGACTGACGGAGTCTGAGTTCCTCTAATTGCCGGGGGTCTTATCAGTCTCCATCTCACTGAGTCTATTTTCCCTAAAAACATCCATGAATTGCTTAATACCATGTACTTTTATGAGACACTCAAAAGTGATCATGTGTATTTTTATCAGTGGGTTTCAGTTTGTGCATCCTTCCACAAAAATCCATGAAACTCTCTCTATTTTGAGTTTCACTAAATCCATTTCTTTCTCATTTCAGTCTGAGCATTGCAATCTAGCTCTACAGGTAGCAAATTGAAATGTTTAGTGGCCCATTGCAGACAGATTGAATCTGAAAAGAATACAGCAATAAGAAAGAAGCCAGGCATCAATATCATATAGTAAAGCTCTCACCAATGACAGCGATGATGTAGGGTGAATGATTGAGCATTTGTTAAACTTCTACCATTGTGAAAGTAACCTATTATTTTCCTGGTTGTGCACTGAAATGCTTCAATCACCAACAGAACAAGTCAGTAAAAAATGATATAGTTCATTTTCTATTGCTGTTTTTCCATGGGGACAGTGTGGTGTATCACACCTCTCACCCCTTGAACTCTACTTTACCAATACTGTGCTCAAAATCTCTTCCTTCATTCATTTTGTAAAATGTTTTATATCTTGGTGGCAATTTTTTTTTTTTGGGCTGTTAAAATTAAGCCTGATGCCATGACATGGTTTTCTGATTTAGGATTACTCTAAAGAAAAGAACAGTATCTGGCAAAAAGTATCATGTCAAAACAAAACAACAACAACAAAAAAGAAATTAGTGGCAGCTGCCCTGAAATACATTTCTGTCTCTCTGACTGCATACTAAAAACAGTTGAAGCTACTGGACAGATCTTATGCAGTAGCATTTTGTATCTGCAACTACCAATTTATATCACAACTAGTTTCTGTGTCCAAATCATCTCACCACTGAGTGAAATCCCCATACAAACTGAGCCATTAAAGATGCACTGACCCAGGCCTTCGAGCCAGAGGGAAGACTGTGGACGGCACTTGAAAGATCAAGTACAGAGGAGACAGCATATCTCCGAGGTCGGTCCCACCCTGTGATGGAAGCCCAGACCATCACCAGTGCTGCTTCTGCTGCACTTCCTCCCAAGTATTCTGTTCTAAATGCCTGGCTACTATGGCATATGATATTTCATTAAACTCATAAGTTATTTTATGGCTGATAAAAATTTGACAACACTCATAGGCAAAGTGCCAGGAATCTAAAAGTAAATGCTGTTATTCATCTGCCATTTGATGCTAAGAGGATAATGGTGACCGATTTAAGTATGGTGTGATAACACATGTGTAATAATAATTACAGCAATAACAACAATCACAGTAATAGCAGTCTAGCTAATGCCTACAGCATTTACCATGTGCCAAGCACTCTTCGAAGTGCTTTACTCACAAAAATGCTAGCAAGTAGGTTCTACTGCTATCCCCATATTACACAGGAGGAAACTGAGACAAGAGATTAAGTCATTTGTCCAAGGTTTCACAAGGGGTAAGGGATTGGCATTAAGGCGATTTGGCTAAAAAGCCACAGAGTCTTCACCATGACACTGAAACTGCACACTGCTTTGGAAAAAAAAAAAAAGAAAACAGATTATGATAGTGAAGAGTCTATCAGAGGATATTTTAAAACAATGCTAAACTGCTAAACTCACTATAGGAAATGAATACCCATAATCTTCCAGCTATGTAGTCTGAGGTCTGGCCAAAACCACATTAAATATGATTATGTCCCCTTCTCTTGGATCAGATGTAATCAAAACCTTAATCTAATAACAAACAAGGTGTCTAAACAAATTGGCAGGTAGCAAGTCTCACCTGCTGGAGCAGAGCCTGGTGACAGCCACTGCTGATAATCAGTTTGCAGGACGCTTCACCGTAGCTGACTGGTCTGTGCATGGAATTGTCTTGCCTCCTTTTTATCTTTTCTTCCTCCTTGATGTCATCTCCTACGTCCTATTCCTCCACAGAATCTATACTCTACAGCACCTCCATCAATGTCCACCTTGGCAGACACTGCCTGGTGATAACTTGTTGTCCTTTGCAATTACACAGACTACACTAGTAAAGAGGAAGCTGCTTATCAGAACCTTTCTGAACACAGTGTCCATTACGAATCTTCCTGCTGTTATTGACGAGAAGCAGCCATTTGTGTGACCAGATCAGAACAGCCACATCAGATGTCATTTATTTGAAGACATTACCAAGCCTAATACTCCAAAGTAACTGCTCTGAAAAAATGCAACTGAATGATGAACAAACTCATATACTCTAAAATTACTAAATGTGGACATTTGGCAAGGAATTCTTATAAAGAGTGTGACCATGGAAGGAGACAGTACAGTAGTGGAGCTATGGATCCATGGGGTCAGACCAACTGAGATTTTTGTTTCTTGAAACCACTTTATTAGGCTATGACTGACAAGATGCCGTACATATTTAATGCATGTAACTTGATGAACTTGTAAATAAGTATACACCAATTACCTTTCCAGTTACTTACAAGCTGTGTAATCTTGAGCAACTTTCTGAGACTCAGTTTGGTCATCTTTAAATGGGAAATAATGATAATGCCAGAAATTGCTGCAGAACATAATGAGAGAATGAACATGAAGAACTCAGCACAGGGCCCACAACAAAATGGAAACTTCTCTCTCATCAGAATTTAATCTCTACAACGGCAGGGAATCCTGTCTGTTCTGCAGCACATAATAAATGTCCAACAAATATTTATTGAATAAATAAATGAATAAATGTGTTGATTGACTTCTTCCAATCCATTCAATACCAATTAATGTTGATCTCCGTTTTTCCATGCTGTGGAACGGAATTCTTTTATTAGGACTAGGTAACTTACTGAATTCTTTCGTATCAATGTTCCCCATCTAGCCAACTAAACTGTTTGTTCTTTCCCAAACTCAGTATCACAAACTCAACAACAGACTATAAAAAATGCCTCAAATTCTTCATTTATTTTAGTTTATTAAGTCACATATGAAGAATTCCTATTTTTCTGTATTGACCACATATTCTTCCTTTTTGTGTCTTTTTCTCCTTGCAATAAGGCGTCATATACTTCTGCTTCACCTTATACTATGAAGTCAGTACTCCTACTTCCCACTTCTGAGTCTGAAAGTTTTTATTAGATTCTATCTTGAAGATTTCACAACAGCACATTATAAATAATATGAACCACAGAGCACCTTAAAAATTTCTAGTAGTTTTATCATTCCATTATCTAAGTAATTGTTCACTGCCACTCATGATAAACAGAACTTCAGAATTTCAAAATCCAGGAATTCCATTCCATCAAAACCAAAAGTGAGGCAGGCACAGTGACTCATGTCCATAATCCCAGCATTTTGGGAGGCCAAGGCGGGTGGATCACTTGAGGTCAGGAGTTCGAGACCAGCCTGCCCAACATGACAAAACCCCGTCTCTACTAAAAATACAAAAATTAGCCGGGCGTGGTGGTGTGTGCCTGTAGTCCCAGCTACTCAGGAGGCTGAGGCAGGAGAATTGCTTGGACCTAGGAGGTGGAGGTTGCAGTGAGCCAAGATCATGCCACTGCACTCCAGTCTGGGCGATGGAGTGAGGCTCTGTCTCCAAAAAAAAAAAAAAAAAAGATAGCAAATATCGTTCAGAAATAAGCACCTGGGAGGTGAGCAAAAACTGGGCAGATTCCTAAAATCTACACTAAAATAGAAAACTTAATTAATTGGTATTTCATTTTCAACTTTGTCTTTGCTTCTTTTTAACAATGGCTTTTTTTTGAGTTGACTCTTGTGGAGGAAAAAAAAAAAAACCACAACGGCTTTTCTGTCATCTTTTATTTTCTTTGTATATGTCGATACAGAGTCTTGCTTTGTCACCAAGGTTGGAGTGCAGTGGCATGATCTTGGCTCACTGCAACCTCCACCTCCTGGGTTCCAGTGATTCTCATGCCTCAGCCTCCAGAGTAGCTGGGATTATATACATCACCACATTTTCTGTCATTTTCTTGACTAATCATGGATCTATGTTAAATTCTATACTTTTACCTGTAAATGCTTCAATACAGATCCTTCAAAGAACCTTACAATGAATTATGTCCTAAATTAGTCTCTTAGCTTCAATTCTATATTGGTTTTTTGAAAGCACAGGCAAAAAAAAGGCCACTTAATGTGTACACACCCATGTCTTATAAGAGCTCTAGTTCACTGGGATAGAGACAGTGAAAGCTTGAGGTTATAAATGTCTGTGTTTCCCCAAATTCACACGCTGAAGCCCTAATCCCCAGTGTGACAATATTAGGAGGTGGGGCCTTTGGGAGGTACTTAGATTTAGATGGGGTCATAAGGGTGGGGCCTCATGACGGTGTTAGTGCCCTTATGCAAACAAGAAGAGAGACAGGTGCTCTTCCCTCCCCGCTTTTCCCCTTGCTCCAACTATAAGCCATGCGGGGATATTAAGCACTTCAAATGTGGCTAGTCCAAAAGGAGATGTGCTCTAAGTGTAAAATACATGCTGGGTTTCTAAGACCTAACATGAAAAAAAGAATGTAAAATATCTCCTTAAAATGTTTATATTGATTACAGATTGAAAAGATAATATTTTGGATGTATTGGGTACAATAAAATGTATTATTAAAATTTATTTCATTTATTTCTTTATACTTTTTTAACGTGGCTCATATTATTTCTATTGGAAATAAAATTATATTTGTGACTTGCATTATATTTCTGCTATCAGAGAGGGCTCTTAGTCAACCAAAAGCCATGTCTAAGGATGACTTGGGGGTTTCCACGTATGTGTGTATAAATGTAAACGTAAGTACAAATACTAATATGTTTGTGCACCTCTCCTTTGTTGTATCCTTTTGTAACTGATAAACCTATTTTGTAAATTCTTATAAAGTAAAATCATAGTAGTGTGCTGGAAATTACTTATCTGGATATTTTTGGTACAATAATTTAAATATATTGAGGCTAATGGAACTAATAAAAAAATTCATACACAATTTTTCACACACACAGATACAGACTTGCACATACACATACATATGGTGGTCGTCAAAATGACATTAATTCAAACTTGTTGGGAGGGAAGTTTATACACAACCTGGCAGAAAAGTCAGGTGGATACTATACTTTTTTAAAAATTAAGAGAGATTATTTCTAAAGTTAAAATTGCACTGGAACTGCTAGTTAAATGCTGTCTGCTTCTAGTAGAAACTAAGTTTAAAAAACAAATAAAAATACAGTAGTTCCTCCTTATCTACAGTTTTGCTTTCTGTGGCTTCATTTACCTGCAGTCAATTGTGTTTCAAAAATATAAAATGAAAAATTTCAGAAATAAACAACTCATGCATTTTAAATTGCACACCATTCTGAATAGTGTGATGATATCTTATGCTGTCCCACTCTGTCTCATCCAGGATATGAATCATTCCTTTGTCTAGTGTATCCATGAGTTTTATGCTACCTGTCCGTTAGTCACTTCGTAGCCATCTCGATTACAAAGTCAACTCTCAGATGGGTATTGCAGTGCTTCTGTTCAAGTAATCTTTATTTTACTTAATAATGGCCCCAGAGTCCAAAAGTAGTGATGCTGGCAATTTGGATACACCAAAAATAAGCCATAAAATTCTTTCTTAATATTTAATATTTTTGGACCACAATTGACCACGGGTAACTGTAGCCACAGATAGCAAAATTGTGGATAAGGAGAAACTACTATATTTTTATTTGTTTAGTAACTATAGTTTCTTCTAGAAGCAGACAGAATTTAACTAGCAGTTCCAGTACATTTATAATTTTAGAAATAATCTCTCTTAATTATTATTATTCTCATTTTTTTGAGATGGAGTCTTCCTCTGACACTGAGGCTGGAGTGCAGTGGCATGATCTCAGCTCACTGCAGCCTCTGTCTCCCAGGTTCAAGTGATTCTCCTGCCTTAGCCTCCTGAATTGCTGGGATTACAGGAACGCACCACCACACCTGGCTAATTTGTGTATTTTTAGTAAGAGATGGAGTTTCATCATGTTGGCCAGGCTGGTCTTGAGAACTCCTGACCTCAAGTGATCCACCGGCCTCAGCCTCCCAAAGTGCTGGGTCTACAGGCGTGAGCTACCATGCCTGCTTCTCTCTCAATTTTTAAAAAGTATAGTATCTACCTGGCTTTTCTGCTAAGTGAAAGGTGAAAGTTCTTGACTTAGGGAAATAAAATAAAATCATATGCGGAGGTTACTAAGATCTAAGGTAAGAACAAATTTTCTAGCTGTGAAATTGTGAACAGCAGATTCTTATAATTGTTCACCATGTTGAGCAACCCTAATTCAAAAGTCTGAAATCTGAAATGCTCCAAAAGCTGAAACATTCTGAGAATCACATGATGCCACAAGTGGAAAATTCACACGTGACCTCACGTGACAAGTCACAGTCCAACTGCAGGTGCACAACACCGTTTATTCAGCACTCCCAAGGAACAAAAGACCCTCCCAGGAAGGATATCTTTCTTCCCTTCAGCTGCAATGTATCTTCCACACACACCCAGATTCCCCCCATAAAAGCACGCTCACAAAGTGTAATACAATGCCACACGTACAGGCCAGATGCAGCAAGGACAGGTTCCCCAGGATGGGGCTAAGACCTATGTGCATTAGTCACTGTGTTTGTGTGCTTATTCTCTGCTCTGTGGTGAAAGATATTGTTGAAAATGTCAAGAAGGCTATGAAAAACAGTGATCAGCAAAAGAGAAAGCATTTATGTTTCTCTATAGCACTGAAAGTCAGGCTGTTGGAGAAACTGAATAGCAGTGTAAGTATGAAACATGTCACAGAAGACTATGGTGTTACAATGACCTCCATATACGACCTGAAGAAAACAAGGATAAACAGTTGAAGTTCCATGCTGAAAGTGATAAACAAAGTTAATGAAACAAAGAAAAACACTGCAGAAAGCCAAAAATACAGATCTTAGGGATGGCCATGGCAGCTCACACCTGTAATACCAGCACTTTGGGAGGTCAAGACAGGAGGATCACCTAACTGCAAGAGGTCAAGACCAGCCTGGGCAATATGGCAAGTCCTCACCACTATTTAAAAAATAATTTATTAATTTTAAAATCTTAGGTGTTGAAAGAGGGGATTCATCAGTGTCACAGTGAACACATGCCACTTAATGGTATGCTGATGATGAAACAAGCAAAGCTCTATCAAGATGAACTGAAAATTGAAGGGAACTGTAAATATTCAACAGGCTACTTATAGAAACTTAAGACATGGAATTCAATTTGTTTTAAAGATTTATACAGTGAGAAAGCATCTGCTGACCATGAAGCAGCAGAGCAATTCACTGACGAATTTGCCAAGGTCATTGCTGATGGAAATCTGATGCCTGAACAAGTCTATAATGCTGTTAAAACATCACTGTTTTGGTGTATGGTCCCAGAAAGACACTGGCTACAGCTGATGAGACAGCTCCTACAGGAACTAAGGATGCCAATGACGGAATAACTGTGCTGGGATGTTCCAATGCAGTAGGCACGCAAAAGGATAAATTTGTTATGATAGGCAAAGGCTATGATCTCACTGTTTTCAAGGAGTGAATTTCTTACTAGTCTATTATTAAATGAACAAAAAGGCATTTATCACCAGGGACATCTCTTCTGATTGGTTTCACAAACATTTTGTACCAGTGACTTGTGCTCACTGAAAGGAAGCTGGCCGGGATGACAAATGCACGACTTTATTATTCCTTGACCACTGTTCTGCTCATCCTCCAGCAGAAATTCTCATCAAAAATCATGTTCATGCCACATATACTCCCCCTAAGTGTGAATTTATTAATTCATCCATGTGACGAAGGTATCCTTACATCAGTGCAGAATGAATATAAAAATGCATTCTTGAACAACATGCTAGCAGCATGAACATTGGTGTGGTTGTGGAAGATATTCAAAAGGAGTTTAGCACAAATAATGCTACATATGCTGTTGCCGACACCTAGAACACTGTGACTAAAGACATAGTGGTGCATGCCTGACACGGCTGCTAACCTGTGACTATGTTCAGTGATAATGATAAACAAAATGCTGACTTTGAAGGATTTCACATGCCGTGTGAGAAAACAAATGTTTGATCTCCTTACATATGCAAAAGCTGTTATCTTCAGAATCCATCAGTATGCTGGAAGAAGTGGATGTTAAAGAAATTTAACATTGATAATGAGGCTTCAGTTATTTCATTCATTGACTGATAACAAAATAACCAAAATGGTTCTGAATAAAGGTGATTGTGATAATAGTGATGATAAAGATGGCATTGTTAACACTGCAAAATTACTATCTACAGACAACATGGTGCAAATATGTGATGAGCTTATTGAAGGACTAGAGCAGTGCACATTCATAACAGAACATGACAGTTTGTAAAATTAAAGACTTCTAAGACAAAAATCATTATGGAGCCGCAGATGACTCTGCTGGAAGCATTTTTAAAAGCCACCCAGCAGAATGCTTCCTCATCCCTAGGGGATCCGCTTCCTGGACCCTCAACTGCTTCTGATGTTTCTTCTCACCTAAATAAATAAAATATAGGCTGGGTGCAGTGGCTCATGTCTGTAATCCCAGTGAGTTGGGAGGCCAAGGCAGGAGGATCACTTGAACCTAGGTGTTTGAGACTGGCCTCGGCAACGAAGCAAAATTTTTTTTAAAAATTGGCTGGAGGTCATGATGCCCACTTGCAATCCAGGCTACTCAAGAGGCTAAGGTGAGAGAATTGCTTGAGCCCATGGTTTCAAGGTTGTAGTGAGATGTGATCATGCCACTGCACTCCAGCTTGGGCAACAGCGTGAGATCCTGTCAAGACAGACGGAAGAAAGGAAGGAAGGGGGGGGAGGGAAGGAAGGAACTAAGGAAGGAAGGAAGGAAGGAAGGAAGGAAGGAAGGAAGGAAGGAAGGAAGGAAGGAAGGAAGCAAGGAAGGATCACTGGTGGCGATAAAGCCAGCTGTGGTTCAGCAGCTGATGTGGGTGTTCTGGTGATGCTGCTGTGCTGCTTAGATACCCTGAACACATTATTTTTTCACTATGTTAATGGTATGTTATATATTTTGCTATCAACTATTTATGTGTGAATAAGTGAAGCATAAGAAAATGATTGCTTATCAGTAGCATATATATTCAGAGTCAGAAATGATGATCGCTTGAGCCTGGGAGGTCGAGGCTGCAGTGAGTCAAGATCACCACACTGCACTCCAGCCTGGGCGACAGAGGGAGATACTGTCTCGAAAAGGGGAAGGAGAAGGGGAAGGAGAAGGGGAAGGGGAAGGGGAGGAAAAGGGAAGGGGAGGAAAAGGAGAGGGGAGGGGAGGGGAAGGGAGGGGACGGGAGGAAAAGGGAGGGGAGGGGAGGGGAAGGGAGGGGAGGGGAGGGAAGGGGAGGGGAGGGGAGGGGAGGGGAGGGGAGGGGAGGGGAGGGGAGGGGAGGGGAGGGAAGGGGAGGGGAGGGAAGGGAAGGGAAGGGAAGGGAAGGGAAGGGAAGGGAAGGGAAATGACAGTGATTCCAAACAACCACAGATTGTCCCCATGGGTGGCTGAGATACTGACACCTTTGTTTCCTGATGGTTTAATGTACACAAATTTTATTACATGCACAAAATTATCACAAATAATATATAAAGTTATCTTCAGGATATGTACATAAGGTGTATATGAAAATAAATGAATTTTTTATTTAGACCTGGGTCCCATCCTTAAGAGATCTCATTTTATATATATGCAAATATTCCAAAATCTGAAAAAAATCAGAAATGCAAAACATTTCTGGTCCCAAGAATTTCAGATAAGGGATATTCAACCTGCATTTTATTATTAGTTATGGTTGGTAACCTGTGACTGTGCCTAATTTATAAATTAAATCTTATCCCAGGTATGTACATATAGGAAAAAACACAGTGTATATGGGGCTTGGCACTATCTATGGATTCAGGTATCCACTGGAGGTCCTGGAATGTCTTCCCCATGGATAAGGCGGGGAGTCACTCTAACCAACAACCAGCATAACAAGGCCCCAGTGTAGGCAAAATCCTTAACAGTGTCTAAAACACTGTTGCTTAAGCAGGCAAATGTTTCCCTTTTCAGCTTGTTGATCTTGTTTAATCAGGTCCTTCATTAAAATCTTTAAGGTAATACTATGCTTCAACTCAGTTCCAATTCAGATTAATGCTGAACAATAAAGTCTCTTGCACTCTGTGGAGATCTTTTTGGGGCATGTAAGAGCTATTTGGACAATAAAAAAATTCTCAAGTCTAGGACATTTTACTTTGAATTATCTATGGTGAAATTCAAGTTGGAAAAGTAAGACTTCATAGATGTTCTTAACTCTGGTGGAATACCACTTGCAAGTTCAAAGTAATGTTTATTTTCATTAACATACGTATCTGTATTTTTATTCTCATACTGCTTACCTGGTCTTTTCTATTTATTATACCAGGTAAGAATACAGTATAATTTTTTTTTTCTTGGTAGAGACAGGGTCTGGCTATGTTACTCTGGCTGACCTTGAACTCCTGAGCTCATAGTAACCCTAATATTTGAATTTGATCAAGTTAAATTAACTTACAACAGACACTACTAAACTAAGTTAATATTGACTATCAGAGAAGCCCTCTTTTTTCCCTTTACTAACTAAAAATAAGGGCCACAGACAAGGGTCCCTGTAGTGTTCCTTAGACTATATTTGATACTTAAGTCTCCATATAAAAAACAATTACCAAGCCAACCTCCTTCAGCTAATAAAAACATAAATCCAGTAAAATAAACGAATGTGGATTGTCTATTATTTGTTATAATATAATCTAATATAATCTGACATATACATCTTAACTAAGACCTATTAGCACAACAATGACTACAAGCTGAAATTCACAAATCCAAAAGCTGAGTATTTGCCCATGAGTCTCCTCAGATAGCCCCCTTGCTAACGAACAAATGGAAACAATTTCCTGCAATTTGGGAATTTGTCAAAACTCATAGAGCATATCAGAGTTGAATATAAGAAAAGAGCCCACAACCAATATATTTTCAATTTCTTTTGTTAACATACAAAGTTGAGATGACTTTGATATAAAGAACTTGATATCAACATCTTACAGAATAGATTAGTGCAGCTCCTCCAAATTACATCCTGAAAAAAAAAATAGTCCCTCAAGAAAAAATAAGAGTAATTTTGAAGAGGATTGTGTTAACAGATAACTGTAAAATATTGCGTGTTACAGCAGTCTCTTTGGCACTATGCACTTTAGCCCATTATACTTGAGAAAAGTCCTGGAGTCAAAAGCAAAAAATACCATTAACTTTTACTTGAGGTTTTTCCAAAATCCTTCTTCCCCTCCACTGGCCATGATTCCAGTTACGTTTCTTGGAAGCAACAGTGTCACGTGGACTGTAGCTGGGCAAAAGCTAGTTTTTTGAACAGTATATGGGATTGACCAACAAATGAGCATAATGTCAGACTAAATCTAAGGGACAATCTGTATGACTTCAGCAAGCTATGTAGCTACCTCAGACCTTGGTTTTTCTAAAAATAAGAATCATAACATATGTCACAATTATATAATGTGAAATCAGTTGTTCTGCTACATTTTCTATTGCAAACAATAAATTTTATTCATTAAATCAAAATCAAACAATTAGTGAATGCTCAATGTTTCAGACTCTATGGGAGCTCCCAGAGATGGTCCTTAAATGAAGGAGCTCACATGTACTTGAGAGGACTGTGAAAGTTGTCCACGTCAAAATAGAGTCACTTATGTCAAACTCCAACAAAATGGAGCCAGGATGCAATGAAAGACAGGCCCTCATGCACATCTGCTTGACAAAAGGAATTATCATAGGAGACTGCCAAAACCACAATGTTATATAAAGCCTACTGCAACCCTACATACAGATTAGTTCTACGAGGAGACCTGCCCAGCAACTGCCTGTTCCACTAATGAACTGATGCCAAACAGCTACTGTAACCTCCCTCATTTTGCCTTTACAGACTCTTACCTTCCCTTGCCTCTCTGGAAGCGCCTATGACCCATCATAGCAGGAATATCCTGGATCGCTCCCCTGCTATTCCTGAAGAAACTCTTTGGAGAGTCGGTCTTTCTGTTGCTTATTTTAGGTTGATAAGACATACACTTAAAAAAACCATTGCAGGTGCAGACTGGGGGAAAAAACACTGACTCAGTCTAGAAAAGTGTCAGGCGGAGAAGGCTCTTTTAAGAATGGACCTGAGGGGATGCATACCAATTTGCTCCAGGAGCAGCAAAGGGAAAGAGAATTCCAAAGAGAGAGAAGAGTGTAAGAACATGCATTTTAAACCCTCTAAATTAAATACATCCCTCTCTTGAGATTTCAGACTAGCCTCTTTACTGTGTATTTTAATTTCACCTGTGCAAATATTTATATCTTATCAATGTGATTCTAAAAAAAGTGAATGCTGATACTAAACAATAACATTACTTCTAGAAAGCAACCTCAAGTTAGTGCAGTTTTACAAGAAATACAATATACATGCTACAGAACTTCAAAGCACACGCCTATTTTATTCCCTACTTTTTCATTTTCATAATTTATTGTTACAGTCAGCTTTTAATTTCCATATTGCAGACACACATCATACACAAATAAATTAACCATCAACTTCTAAACTTTAACATTCTATGCAAAATCACAGTACAAGGCCTCAAAGCCACCAAGACAGAAAAACAATAGCCAACATACTTGCCGTAAGAAAAAAACAAGGCACAGTGTTAAAGTAATGTGCACACTGAATATAGGTTGCTGTTTTTATAAGTTTAAGAAATAGTTATATAGTCTGTAGTGTGAAAAAATAGCTGTATATCTACATGTATCACATCTTCTTCTTTTTTTTTTTTTTTTTTGACACCACTCTGTTGTCTGTGCTGGAGCGCAGTGGCATGATTTTGGCTCACTGCAACCTCAACCTCGTATATACAGGTGAATCTCCCACCTCAGCCTCCCAAGTAGCTGGGACTAAGGGCGGGCGCCACCACAACCGGCTAATTTTTGTGTCTTTTGTAGAGATACAGGCTGGTCTCAAACTCCTGGGCTCAAGCGATCATCTTATCTTAGCCTCCCAAAGTGCTGGGATGACAGGCATGAGTCACTGCAACCGGCCTGCATCTTCTTTAAGAATAACAGTCTCAACACAGAAGTGAAGGCACTATTTAAACTATACACAATGTTTTTTTAAAAAACGATAGCCTAGGATTTCCACGCCCCCCCCCGCCCCCCATGGAAAGGCACTGATACAGAGAGCAGGGGTAAACAAAACACAACACAACCAAGGTCACAAATATAAACCAACATAATTTTTTTCATAAATTATTTTAATTTGTTAATGGAATAACTTATTCACTTTCTTCTGTTTTTCAAAACAGAACACATATGCAGTTAGTGCAACACATTTATAAACCAGCTAAATTTGGTTTTACTATAGAGCTGGTGATAGACTCTCTTCATTGACCAAAACTTGAGTCAGCCTCCTCTGAGTCCTTTCTGAGTAAGCAGACATTGGGCTTCCCTCTCTGCTCCTGTAGAATCCAGTTAGAGCAAGAATCCTGCTAAGTCAGTTTAGGGAAAATCGCCCACCTTGGGTATCTGACCACCATGGATAACTTATCATCTGGCCTGCCTTCAACAAGGGTCCTATCAGGTCAGGTTAGCCAGAAACCCCTGCAGCTGATGCTTCCACTTAGGGACTTTCCACCCAATCCTGCACCATGCTCTTCGGTTATAAATCCCCACTTGTCCTTGTTGGAGTCAGGGTAGAGCCCCATCTCTCTCCCCCACTGAAAGACCCCATCGCAGTGGTCCCCATACCTATGGCCACAACCCCTTGAATAAAGCCTCCCTCACCATCTTTAATAAGTGCCAAGAATAATTTTTTTTTTAACACTGCTGTTATTAGGAGAAAAGAATATGAGCTCTGGAGTTACACACCTCTGGGTTCCAAGCCATATTCTACCATTAACTAGTTTTGTGGCTTTCTGTAAGTTTTAAAAACCTTCAGTGCTCAATGAAAAAAAGGGAAATAATAACATTTGCTTTACAAAATTATTCTGAGTGAAATAAGATAATCTATATTGAAGTGCCTTCCCCTTCCTTAAACTTGAAAATAAGCTACTTAGTCTCCCAATTCCTATTTTTTCCTGTGAATAGAAATAAAAATTTTAAAAAAACAGAGACAAGGATATTAATCAAAGAAAAGGAAAAAGACGATATATCCAGTCTAGTGAAAGGACAACCTCTTTATATTGAAGCATGACAGAACACTAGTATCACTATGAGAGCTTTGAAAAAAAAAAAGAAAGACTTCTCCAGTCCCAAGCCTTACCCTATAGTATCAGAATCACCAGGGATGGAGTGTAGGAGTAAGAACTACTTTCAAAGTTCCCTAAATAACATGATGCAGCCAGCCCTATGCTTAGAACAAATTTGTTACAACAGGTAACAGTCCTAACACAAAGTTTGTGCTCAAAACATATTTATTAAATGAATTATCGCATGACTGACTAATTGAGCCACTTGTAAAATCATTAAAAAGAAAAACTACACTAATGATGTTGCCAGGGACAAGAGATGTAGTGAAAAATAAGACATTTTGCCCTCACGACTTAGTAAGGGAGAGGCTGATATATAAACAAAGAAATTAAATAAAATTGTGGTAAATGCAACAACAGAAACATAGTAAAGAGGAAAGTGGGATTAATGTGCTGCTCTAAAGCAGCTATAAGAAATCAATAATTATGTTATTCTGTTGTCAATACCAATAACAACAACCAAAATTATACAGAAAAAGAGACCAGAATTTGAGTGGAAACATTCATTTGTTTTGCATTTAAAATATTGTTAACATAAGACCATGAGGTACATGGGAGAAAAAAAAAGGCGCTTTATTTTCTATAAGCAATATGCAGATTGGGGACTGGCAGCCTACAGTGCAAACTGAAAATGTGTTGGCTCTGAGGATAGGTTGGAGAGTCAGAGATTATGAAGGCAAAAACTGGAGGACAGAGGAGGGGAGTCAGGGGAGTGAGGAATAGTCTTGATTGGATGACCTTTAAGCCCTAAATCACCAGTCTCTCTTAACTGGCTGGATCAGCGGTTAGTTGGTTGGTGTCAGGTGGTCTGTTGGTGGTCAGATGGGGGATTTCCAGCTACAGCCAATCTCTGCATTGACAACAGAAACTGGTTTGGCATGATTGTAGAAAGGGAGGTCCTGTGACACTTTAACAGCATCTCTGCAAAACCAGAGTACATGACTACCCCTCACACAGCCATGGCCACCTGATCTGTTTAACAAGCACCTCAGTTAGCCACAGGAAGTCCACTTTGCCAGCCAGGGGCATACTTTAACAATGTCATGCTTTAAATGCCCCTTGATTAGTAAAATGTTTTATTTTTTAATGACCTAAGAAGCAGTACAAATAACCTTTAAAACATGAAAAATGTTTGAACCATATTTATATGTTAATCTTCATATAATAAAACATTATTTCAAGCAATCCCTACATACAGTTGTGTTTCAGTATAACAAATGAATTTGGATGGTCCCTTGGCTTTTACTGTAATAGGATTTGATTCATACAACGTAATTGTTAGGATAAGCATAACTCAGATGCCTCTGGAATTCCATTTCAAATTTGTAAAATGCTGAGACAACTCAATGAACATCAATGATAATGGACTAGAAAAGGTGCTATCTCTATGTCACTGCAACAATTATCAATACAGACTTATTTAAGCTGATGATGGTTTGGTTTTACCCCAATATTTAAATAATAAGTCATTAGTTAATTATAACATTGTTAAATGATATGAAGTCTCTTAAAAGTAAGAGGCTAGTTGGGAAGGGATTCAACTATTGAGAAAGTGAAGGTGAAATGTGGAAACCTGCTGTCCACAAAGTCTACTTTCTTATTAAAAAAATGCTAGACCTATAATCAAAAAAAAGGAAATCAATATATCAAAGATACCTATATGTTCATATTTATTGCAATACTATTCATAATAACCACGATATGGAATCAACCTAAGTGTCTGTCAACAGATAAATGGATAAAGAAACTACAATACACATACACATTGGAATATTATTCAGTCATTAAAAAGAATGGGAAGCTGTCATTTGCAACAATATAGATAGAACTGCAAGTCCTTACGTCAAATGAAAAAACCTAGGCACAGAAAGACAAATGTTGCATGTTCTCACACATACGTGGTAAGGTAAAAAAATGAATCTCATGGAGATAGGGAGTAGATTGTTGATTACTATAGTTAGAAAGGGTAGTGGGGGCCGGAAGCGGCGGCTCACACCTGTAACTCCAGCACTTTGGGAGGCCGAGGTGGGTGGATCAACTGTGGTTGGGAGTTCGAGACCAGCCTGACCAACATGGAGAAACTCCATTTCTAATAAAAATACAAAATTAGCCGGGCATGGTGGCGCATGCCTGTAATCCCAGCTACTTGGGAGGCTGAGGCAGGAGAATCGCTTGAACCCGGGAGGCGGAGGTCGCAGTGAGCTGAGATTGCGCCATTGCACAAAGAAAAGGTAGTGGGAAGGGAAGATGATGGAAGGTTGATTAATAGGTACAAAAAAGCAGTTAAAAGGAATAAGATCTAGAGTATGATAGTGCAAATAGGGTGACTATAGTTAATAATTTATTGCATATTTCAAAGTAGCTAGAAGAATTTGAATTTTCCCAACATAAAGAAAACTGTTACAGTGACAGATATCCCAATTACCTTGATTTGATCATTACACATTGTAAGCATCAAATGTAAGTATCAAAATTTCAGAAAAAACCCCAAAATATGCACAACTGTTATGTAACAATTAAAAAAATAAAAATAAATGAAACAAGAATACATCTTTAATTCCTTTTCTTTACACACACTGTTAGACCAAAAGTAGACAATTTCAGTACGATAAACAACTCTGTTTCTTTTAGGTTGCAAGGGAGAGGAATGGAAATAATATTGTAATTCTTGAAATAAGTCACATTCGCTCATCTTCTGAGCATTTACAGCGGTTCTCAAGTTTGAGCATACCTAAGGATAACCTGTAAAGGCTTTAAAAATGCAGATTTCAGGGCCCAATAGTGTTTCTACTTCCATAGGTCTGAGACTTAGCATTTCTAACTTTTTTTTTTTTTTTTTTTTGAGAAGGAATCTTGTTCTGTTGCCAGGCTGGAGTGCATCAGCCTGATCTTGGCTCACTGCAATCTCTGCCTCCCGGGTTCAAGCGATTCTCCTGCCTCAGCCTCCCAAGTAGCTGGGACTATAGGCATGCACCACCACACCCGGCTAATTTTTGTATTTTTAGTAGAGGCGGGGTTTCACTATGTTGGCCAGGATGGTCTCAATCTCTTGACCTTGTGATCTGCCCACCTTGGCCTCCCAAAGTGCTGGGATTACAGGCGTGAGCCACTGCACCCGGCCAGCATTTCTAACAATCTTAAGAGATGTTCATCCAAGGGTTACTCTGTGAGACTCCCTGGTAAGCATTATCTCTTCAGCCTTGAACACCACTAAACAACCTGGCCATATCCACTGAAGTTTAGGTCATAAATAATCTCTTTTCTGAAGCCTCATCTGAGACCTTAGTGGTGTCTTCCTATCCTGCTTCCCCTTCCTCTTATAGAAAAGACATTTCCCTTACAGCCCTTCTCTGCCAGGGACTGCACTGAGGCTAGGTTTATCTACATGGCTATTTTTTCTATCACCCGTGCCTACAATATAGACAGCATTTTATTTTTTTTTTACTGATTTAAATGCATGTGATTATCAAGAGAGTGGGCCCTGGAATCAGATTGCCTGGGTTTGAATCATGGCTACATGACTTTCTAACTGTGTAACTAGGAGTGTGATGGTTAATACTGGATGTCAACTGGATTGGCCTGAAGGATGCAAAGTATTGTTCCTGGGTGTGTCTGCGAGGGTGTTGCCAAAGGAGATTAACATTTGAGTCAGTGAACTGGGAGAGGCAGACCCACCCTCAAGCTGGGTGGGCCCCATCTAATCAGCTGCCAGCAGGGCTAGAATAAAGCAGGCAAGGCAGGGGAAGGTGGAAGAATTTTGACTTGCTGAATCTTTCGGCTACATCCCTCTCCGACGTTGGATGCTTCCTGCCCTCTAACATCAGACTGCAAGTTCTTTGGCTTTCGGACTCTTGGACTCACACCAGTGGTTTGCCAGGGGCTACTGGACCTTCAGCCGCAGACTGAGGGGTGCACTGTTGGCTTCCCTACTTTTGAGATTTTGGAAGTCAGACTGGCTTCCTTGCTCCTCAGCTTGCAGACAGCTTACTGTGAGACTTCACTTTATGATCGTGTGACTCAGTACTCCTTACTACACTCCCCTTCATATATACATCTATCCTATTAGTTCTGTCCCTCTAGAGAACCCTAATACAAGGGCATGCTACTTAAATTCTCTGGACCTCAGTTTCCCTATCCAAAACAAGGAGGAGGATATCAACAGGACACACTTCACAGGACCAAGCTACAAATGGAATAAAATAACATGTGAAGTGCTTAGCACAGTAACGAACATGTGGAAAATAATTAATTTCTATTTCGTTGACAATATTATTAAGAAATACTAAGGAGGAGGAGGAAGGTTAAGGTGCTGTTGGAAACTCTTGAATAAAAAGGTACATGAACATACACTGATTTTTACACATAGACTGATACTTATTGCTTCTGGACACAGACTGAGTACTAAGTTTAAAAAGGACTAAGAACTCTGTTGATTTTTTAAATATTTTCTTTTCCAGTTTCTCACAACTGGCAATCCAGAGGGATTCTGATTTGCTGGAAGGGGAGATTATGGAAGTGGAATCTCTCAAATATAGGTAAGATGGAAGTGCTTAACAAGTATCTGGGATTTCTTCCATCTTCCCATTCACACAACAACAATTTCCTTAGATTTCCCATAAAAGGTCCACAGACCCTGTGAGTGTCCCAGGGTGGGAGGTAAGTGTTAAGAGTTGTACACCATCGATCTGAGCTCAGTTAGGGGAGACACTGTGACGCTGTAAAAAGAAAAGGACAGAATGAGTAATTCCTAGATTGGTAGAGAAAAGACTTTAGTAAAAACTATTTTTTTTTTTACCAACTAATAACGTGTATATTTTGCAATCACATTTGGAGAGTATGCCAGGAAATTCTACTGCTCATAGCTGGACTCTAGAAATACTTTCTTGAGGATTACTTTTGGCTTGATTGTTTTTTCTACTTAGGTATATTGGCGCTAAGGTAGTTTTTTTGTTACTACTGCTTCACAAATTTTGCAGGTTAAAACTACCACAGACATACTCCATAGCCTAATTATTTATGCATAGGTGAGAAGCGAATGTCTTCCAAAGATACTCTTGACCCAGCCCTATCATTATTTCCTCTATATTATTTTGCCTCCCATCAGAGATGAGGTGGTCTCTCCAACAGCAGACTGAACCATCAGCCATGAGATTATGACGCACACAGTGGAGGTGGTCAAAGGATAGTATCTTTTCCATGTGAAGGCTTCCTGTAATTTTAAGCACAGCCTTATTCTAAGCACACTGGCTGCTTTTCGATTTCTCAAATGTGCCAAGCTCTTCCTCACCTCAGAAACATCCATTCTCAACTTGAATACACCTCCCCAGGAGGCAATTTTGGCTGAAACTTCTTAAAGTGGCCACCAAATTTTATTCTTTACTGTACTACTCCCTGGGGATTTCCTGACAGCCACTTACTGGATTTCGTAATTATCTGATATTTTTGCTTGCTTACTTCTTGTTTATTATCTGTCTCTCCCCATTATATTTATAAGCTCCTTGAAGACACAGGTCATGTCTGTCCGGTTCACTATTACATATCCAGCATACATAATATGTTTCTGGCATACAGAATATACTCAGTAAATATGTATTATTAATATTTTATTTGCTCTGTTGTACTGCATTTACTTCATTGTTAAAAATACATGCATTACATTACAAAGTATTATCTTCAAGAGAATCTCTAGAAGCTATCCCATTTTCAGGAACACATAATTCTTCTGAGCAAATGGTTTATTTTATATGACAGACCCAAGGAATCAAATGAGATATATCTATGTGCATCTCTGTGCTGACTGCTGGAAAGCTCAAGACAGTCACAGTCCATCTCCAACCACTAACATCAATGGCTGCTTCTGACTTTTTGAGCCATCATTTCCTTAGTTTCATATTTCTCATATATCATTAAGTTTAACTTACTTAATTACATCTGTAAAAGCCACCTTAAATCTTTCGTGAATGAGGGAGATGAGCATATACTACCCTAAAATATGCTGCTCAAACACAAGGATTATTTTGAGCTGAAGGCAAGTGAGAAAGAACAGACGCAGAAGAGTTCTCTGCCCTCCCTTATCTGCTTAAAAGCAGGGCGGAAATTTCCCTTGTGAGGGTGTTCCCTACTTCTGGACCAGAGAAAGGAGAGCAACTCTTTATCACAAGTTATCACAAGATGAGGAGTCGGCACCGAGATGAGACTGTATAAGCAACCCTTACTAAAATAATCCTATCTTCCATTAGTTTCCCCCATATTCCTAGTCACTTCCCCACAATTTCTGGCTCCTTGAAGCCCAACCCACCCTGTCCTGCGTTTGAATGATATAAGACCCTGAGACTAACTACTTTTTGATTTTCTCTTCTGTGAACTCCCATGTATATAAATATTAATAAAAACTGTGTACCTTTTATCCTGTTAATCTGTCTTTTGTTATTCTAATTCAGTGGTCCCCAGACACTGAAATAAAGAATGTAGTGAAAAAGTTTCTCCTCCCACCACATGGAAAAGGGGAGAATATAAACAAATCTAACTGTTTGTTGAGATGAAGCATTTGATTCGCCAGAATCCCAGGAGAGCTGCCCCTCTCAGGAAAAAGCCTACAGCAGGAATGATCCTGTATCCAAGGAGGCATTGCTGCATCAGCAGGGAGGGAAGAAAGAAGAAGGCAAAGGTAACAGGGAGATAGCATGGTGACATGCGGCCTGTGAGCACAATTTTAGCTGCTCCCATCACTGCAAACTTTGGGCTGAGGAGGAGGTATCTGAAGAGGGCTTTTACAAAGTTTTGCTGTGAGGTGAATCTTAAAAAGTGACTTTCTCCTCTTCAAGAAAATTAAGAGTAAGTATCTTTATTCTGACAAGACTCTGTTAAAATTTATAGGAGGCTATGGGTTTGGACTCAGATCCTACACTGAGACCAAACCAAAATGGAGTGACTCATGCTGAAGTAGCAAGCCAGCAAGCTGAAAGTATGTTATTTATCTGACCTTCTGGGAAACCAGGAGAGAGATGATAGCCGAAACTCCAAACAGGCCAGTTTTACCTGGCATGATAAAGAGGTTCCCTGTGCTTCAACTTCCATAAAGAAAATAGCTTTGAAATGACCAATCCAATTACTGCAGTCTGTTTTTGTTTTCCACAGTCATTTTTAGTCTATAAAGCCAAACTCATCTGCTCAGCTCATCAAAACACTCATTCTGTTTTATAGGATGAGGCGTTGCTTGATTCTAAAATTGCAAATAAAGGTCAATTAAGATGTTTAAGCTAAATTTGTTGTAATTTTGTCTTTTGACAGTTCTTTCCCTTGACCAAACTTGAGTCAGGCTTCTCTGAGCCCTCCTTCTGATGAGGTCCCTGACCTTGGGTTCTGTCCTTGGCTCCTTCAGTCCAGTTTTAGCAACAATCCTACTGGGTCAGTTGAGGAAAAGTCCCTCACCCTGAATATCTGATCAAATTCCACCTCCCCACCCTTGATATCTGACTACCTTTGATATCTGATCAAATTCTTTATCCCCTGCCTTCCATGTTTTACCACCTTGGCCTGCCTTCAGCAATAATCCTATCAAGTTGGTTTAGCCAGAACACTGTTACCCCTGATGTTTCTTCTTAGTAATTTTCCATACAGTGAGCCACATCCATATCCTTGGCTATAAATCTCTACTTCTCTTTAATATATTCTCTGTTGAAACTGATCTTTCTACCCCACTACAAAACTCCATTGTAGTAGCCCCCCCTTGAATAAATTCTGTCTTTAACAAGAATCATGAAATAATTGATTTCTTTTTTTTTTTTTTTAACAATTCCTTCATAGCCCTCATTGTTAGATTGGTTTGTTAAATTAGGCCACGAGACTGCTCAGCTTTCTGTATTTTATATGTGTTAGAGTAGATAAATGTAAGAGGAACTATGAAAACACTAAAGGACGAAGCTTAAGCTGGTCAGGGACATTATTTCATCATGATCATGAATAATCACCTCTACTATGACAGCCATTCACCGAGAAATTGCTGGATGTGTTCGTTATTCTACTTAAGAGACCAAAGCACAGTTTCCAGACTGTTTCTTTTCCAAACTATTCGACTAAAGCAACACATTTGGGGAAGGAGGGTGGCTACAAGGGAATGAAGACTGGGTCTGTATGAAAGAAACTATATAGATAAATAGTCACATTAACAAAATATATCTATGGAAAGAAGACAGCACAAATTCAGCATGTGCACAGAATGTTGTGAATGCCTGACTAGTAGATGAGATCCCATTGGTTAATTCCAAAAGAACTAGAATCCTTTGATTTCTTTTTTTTTTTTTTTTTTGAGACGGAGTCTCACTCTGTCGCCCGGGCTGGAGTGCAGTGGCCGGATCTCAGCTCACTGCAAGCTCCGCCTCCCGGGTTTACGCCATTCTCCTGCCTCAGCCTCCCGAATAGCTGGGACTACAGGCGCCCGCCACCTCGCCCGGCTAGTTTTTTGTATTTTTTTTAGTAGAGACGGGGTTTCACCGTGTTAGCCAGGATGGTCTCGATCTCCTGACCTCGTGATCCGCCCGCCTCAGCCTCCCAGAGTGCTGGGATTACAGGCTTGAGCCACCGCGCCCAGCCAAATCCTTTGATTTCTTAAGTATTCAGAGTGTGATATAAATGTCAACACTTTCACATAGGAACCGATGAAGCACTTCTTGACCAAAAAAAAAAAAAAAAGGGCCCAGACCACGGGGCTATGCCTTCTGAAATGTTTAAAATGACGGACAAGCTAAATTGTGTATGAACATTTTCTTTTCCTAAGGCAGACAAACTACATTTTTTGCCAACACTGAAAGATAATTTACTTGTTTAAAAATATATTCAGGCCACGTTCTTCCAGCTCTACAAGCTTCCCATACTACTTATAACAAAGAATACTAATGACTAATATAATTGGGCACCATTTCTGTTCTTATCAGTCCCAAAGGAAAGATAATCATCACTGTACTGTCATTTCTAAAGTAAAGTAAAATCGCTAATCCATTGGGACTCAAAGTAAAAAGCTGCAAGATATTGCTTTACTGCTGTTACTTTTTTCAATACATATTTTCACTTCTGTAGATTTTCATTGTTTAATCAAACATATGCATTGATCAAAGGAAAAATACAGGTAGATATGAACATAATGAAATGCCTATTCCATGCACTGTGTGCCTACACAGAGAGGCACATTTCAACCTACTTCACATAAAGGCCACCTATCATGCTATAAAACTTACTGCCTTCTTCCTTGCTTTGGTGAAGACCACTATAAAATTACGCAATGACCTCAGGACATTTCTATTTGCATTACAGGGTGTCTCAATCATGATTTTAACTCTGAGCTCAATGGCATGGAAAGTGATGCTAAACGGTTCTCTAAACTAACTATTTTAAGGGAGCTTGCAGGCAAATATAGATGTTCTCTAATCCTAAAAAAAGTAAATTTCACACATGCCTGTATATACAGTTTGTTAGATTTCTATACTAGTATTTTAAGATGCAATGAAAATATTTATGTTAAATAAATATCTTTTATCTAACAGGTTTTTTTTTTTTTATGGCAACTGATTTAAAAGCTAGTTAAGCTAAAATAATGACCAATTGTTTGAATTATTTTTTAAGGACAGATTGAAGAATGTAACTAGTTAGGAGAAAAAGTAACACTTGTATTAACGTTACAGAAACACCAGAAGTTCAGTATAGGTCCTGCTGCTCACTGTGCAGAAAGCCAATCACTGAGATGGTGACTATCGCCAAGGAAGACTTTAATCAGGTGCTACAGCCAAGGAGGCAGGAACTCAGTCTCAAATCAATCTCCTTGACTGATCAAAACTAAGGGTTTATATAGCAGAGAAGAAATGAAACAATGTGTCAAGAAAACCGGAATTAGGGATAGGCAAGGAAGCAATCATGGTGAATGAGGGGTCCAGCATCTTATTGTCTGGATTTAGTGATCTGGTGAGTTTCAGTTCTTTTTTCTTTAATTTTAAATATATTTTAATTTTTTATTTCCATAAGTTTTTGGGGAACAGGTAGTATTTGGTTACATGAGTAAGTTATTTGGTGGTGATTTGGAAGATTTTGGTGCACCCATCACCCTAGTGTACACTAAACCCAATTTGTAGTCTTGTATCCCTCACTTGCCTTCCACCCTTTCCCGAGTGCCTAAAGTCCACTGTATCATTCTTATGCCTCTGCATCCTCATAGCTTAGCTCCCAGTTTTGAGTAAGAACTTCATACAATGTTTGGTTTTCCACTCCTGAGTTACTTCACTTAGAATAATAGTCTCCAGTTTCATGAAGGTTGCTGCAAATGCCATTAATTCGTTCCTTTTTATGGCTGAGTAGTATTCCATCACACATACATACACACACACACACACACACACACACACACACACCCCCCACAATTCTTTATCCACTCATTGATTGATCGGCATTTGGGCTGGTTCTCTATTTTTGCAATTGTGAATTGTGCTGCTACAAACACGCATGGGCAAGTATCTTTTTTGTATAACGACTTTTTTCGGTCTGGGTAGATACCCAGTAGTGGGATTGCTGGAGCAAAAGGTACTTCTAGTTTTAGTTCTTTAAGGAATCTCCACACTGTTTTCCATAGTGGTTGTAACAGTTCCCTTTTCACCACATCCATACCCACATATATTATTTTTCTATTATGGCCATTCTTGCAGGTGTAAGGTGGTATCGCACTGTGCTTTTGATTTGCATTTCCCTGATCATTAGTGATGTTGAGCATTTTTTCATATGTTTCTTGGCCATTTGTATATATTCTTTTGAGAACTGTCTATTCATGTCCTTAGTCTACTTTTTGATTCTTAGATACTTTTTTGGGAGGCCTGAAAGTCCATTCCTGAGGAATGTACTCAGACAAAACAAATGTTAAGTTTCAAGCTTTAGGGCCAGAAGGACCAATTGCTGTGTTTATCCAAAAACAACTGTCTATAGGACTACTGAGTTTTCATCAACAGTGGAGTCCTATGGCGGGGGGAAAAATGCTAAGAGGCAACAGAGAGGAGGGAAATGCCAATACAGAAATTCTGAACTCAAAATACATGTTTTGATCCATTTTCTGTTGCTTATAATACCTAAAACTGGGTAATTTACAAAGAAAAGGAATTTATCCTTATAGTTATGGAGGCTGGGAAGTCCAAGGTCAAGGGGCCAAATCTGGTGAGGACTTTCTGCAGAGTCATGAGGTGGTAATGAGCATCACATGGACAGGGGGCCGACTGTGCCAGCTCAGGTTTTGCTTCCTCTTCTTACATAGCCATCAGTCCCACTCTCATGATAACCCATTAATCCACGAAAAAGATTAAAATCATGTCTATTGCAGCAACATGGAGAGAATTAGAGGCGGTTATCTTATATGAAACAAGAAAGCCAAATACTCATGTTTTCACTTATAAGTGGAAGCTAAATAATGTGTACACATGGACATGGAGTGAGCAATAATAGAAACTGGAGACTTGGAGAGGTGGGAGGTAGGTAAGGGATGAGAAATTAATAGCATTAATTAATAATAACATTATCCAGGTGATCACTACACTAAAAGACCAGACTGCACCACTACGCAATATGTCTATGTAACAAAACTGCACTTGTGTACCTTAAATTTATAGAAATTTTAAAATGTTTAACATTTTCATTTTTAGAGGTCTACTTGTTCTTTCTCAAGTCAGCCTAATCTTCTCTGGCAGCATCTTAATCTTTTACTACTTTTACTATGTTTTGATTTCTATTTCTCAAATGTTTAAAACATAGCCATTTGATATTCTGTAATCAGAAATCTCATTTATAAAGTTATTGGGAACTAACTGAACTGCTGTATTAGTCCATTTTCATACTACTATAAAAAAACTGCCCAAGACTGGGTAATTTATAAAGGAAAGAGGTTTAACTGACTCACAGTTCACCATGGCTGGCGAGGTCTCGGGAAACTTACAATCATGGAAGAAGGTGAAGGGGAAGCAAGCCACCTTCTTCACAAGGCATCAGGAAGGATAAGTGCTGAGCAAAGGGGGAAGAGCCCTTTAGAAAACCATCCGATCTCGTGAGAACTCACTACCACAAGAACAGCATGGGGGAAACCACCCCATGACTAAATGACCTCCACCTGGTTTCTCCCTTAACACGTGGGATTATGGGGATTACAATTCAAAATGAGATTTGGGTGGGGATACAAGGCCTGACCATACCAACTGCTTATTGTTTCTGCTGACTCCAGTTTATGGTTACATATTCCTTGTATATTTCTATGATTGGGGATTGTGAACTCATGTTTTAGAAGATTTTATCCATGGGAAGAACAAAGGCCTAAACTGAAGGCAAATTCCTCAAGAACTGCTTGCTTTTGCCAAGACAAGTTTCCTTGCCATCTCTCTTTGCTGATTAGATTTTTTTCTATTCTACCCTTTAACTGATGATGTAACCCTTCAAAAATTACATGCTTTATAAAAAGGAGGTTTCAATTCTCCATACCATTTTGTATAGGCCAAAGGCCCTGTCTTCAATAGTGATCCAGCTGTTAAAACTTGGACCTCTAGGTTACAGAGGCTGAAAAATGCCCCATGGCAGCTGAAATTTCAGTGTCCGTTTACTGCTCTGGATTTTAGTTTTCTCTTTATTTGCATCCCCAGGAGACCTCTAACTCTAAACAAGGTCAACAATGCTTTTAAAAGGAAGTTTATTGCATTTTACCCAGCATTTCTAACTGCTTTGTACTGGGAAATTTACCAGACATTTTAGCACTCAACCTTGCCAGGAATCAAAGTCCTTTCATTTTCTTTTTATGGGGTCCTTTCTAATATATTTTCTTCACCATTTTTTCTTTCTTTCTCTGTGAGATGAGGTATTGCTATGTTGCCCAGGTTGACCCTGAATTTCTGGGCTCAAGCCATCCTCCCACCTCAGCTTCCTGAGTAGCTGGGACTACAGGTCCATGCCCCCATGTTTGGCTCTTTTGCATTTTCTTAGACATAGAATCCACAAATCTATCAGATATCATGGAAAAGCCATCTACCTTATCACACCAAATTATTAAAAAGTCAAAGAAATTTAGTATTTTTAAATTACCAACCCAAAATATGGTAATTTGTACTATAACTGTCTTTAGAAGCATAACAAGTTTACACATAATAAACCATCAATTTTGAATCTTTTACAAAGTTAGGAGTGTATTACAACTCAAAGAATAAAGAATTCTGATATTTTAAATAACCTTTTCATCATGAAGGATGAATGCTTTGATTTGTAAAGCAAGAATGATATGATATCCTGAGGCATCTTTTCTGAGTGATATGATCAGTTCTCACTCAAGTTCCTTGTATCTGTGCTAAGTAGGATCTACAAGTTATAGTTTATTAAAGTAGAGGTGTCTAAATAATTTGGATAAACAGTGTATGCTATAGCAGAACAATAAATATTTAAAACAGCAAATGTGATTCCATAGCTTTCTAAATCATATAGGACAGATTGCTAAACATGTATAAACTAACTTGGATGTACATTGTGACCATTTGCTCAATAGGCTATGTTTAATTTTGAAAAAACAAAAAAATATACTTTCTAGGACTTTTATTTTGCAGCCTTATATTCTTTGCATTTAGATCTATAGGAAAGATATTTACCAGCTCATTGTATTTTGATGTTAATAAATACTATCTTGTTTATCCCCACGTTACAAAAGTGGCAATTTTAACAGAGTTGGTAAAGTTGTTTCTTGGTTGAAGAATGCCTACAATCTCATATGAGTGCCACAAAATTGGAAAAAAGAGACAATGTGCTATGTAGAGACCATACAACTGTAAGAATAGTACGAATTTTTTATTTTTCCTTGCTTTTCCTTTTGTTTTGTCTTATTTTTAGGGGTAGGGCTTTTAAATATGGGCTTTACTAAAAATTATTTTCATAATTCTAAGCTTAAAATAACACTTAACATTCAGTGAAAGAATAATTATCACAGTATATTTTCATTTGATTCAAAAGATACAGATATTATTTCAAATGGCTCAGATGATCAAATTATAAAGCATTCATTCTCCTATTGCCAGAGTCTTGACAGTTTAATATATATGTTAGATACTGAGCCCCAAGATATGAACCAACGCTGCATATAAAATCAGTACACTGTGAGTTAAATTAACAAGTCAGATGTAGAATAAACTGCAAACTTGATACTGATCAATTATGCCCCAAGCAGAGCAATCAAGGAGTGCTATCTTTGAAAGTAAGTCTGTTGACCTGGAAGAATGAGAAACAACATTCTCAGTGATTTTACTCCTTCTAATCTCTCTGATAACACTAACAAAATGTGTCAGCTAGAATGAGCTATGCAATATAAACACAAGGGGAAGGAGAAGTCAGGTCCCACAAAGAAAGACGGGGTAAAAGATGAGGAGGAGAGATGACATTCAAAAGAGTCATAGTGCTCAGATAATCAAGGTGAGAAGGGTGGTCTTTTAAATGAGCCTTCACAGTTTTCCCCCTTTCCCAGAATGACAACATCTCTGTAAGATCAGAAAACCAACTTGTTTAAAGAAAAGCATTTCATGGTGTTCAGCCCAAGAGGGTAAATCCATATATCTCTTTGCCATGTCTGCACCACCTCCTTTCCTTCAAAAGCATGTATTGGTACTTGAGAAAATCACAATGGGCTCTGGGACCCAGCAGGTGCGGCATTTGAGTCATTTTGACTGAGAGCCTCAAACTCTATGTGGTGGTAAAAGCATCTGATCTTTACCACTACTTTACATGTGGTAGGTGACTAGCAGGTAGTGAAATTATAATGTGTGCATGAGAAACGTGGCTTAAGAAAGTGCTCAGGGTTTGCCCTTCCTCCATAATGCCATACACAGTTATCTGAGTGTTACCCCAATAAACTTAATGGTATAAACCTGGTAGGAGAATTCCAGATACGGGGTGTATTAGTTTGTTTTCATGCTGCTGATAAAGACATACCCGAAACTGGAAACAAAAAGAGGTTTAATTGGACTTACAGTTCCACATGGCTGGGGAGGCCTCAGAAGCCGGGCAGGAGGTGATAATGGCGGCAGCAAAAAAAAAGGGAGGAAGAAGCAAAAGCAGAAACCGCTGATAAACCCATCAGATCTCGTGAGACTTATTCACTACCACGAGAATAGCACATAACATACACTTTTCAAATTACTATGGGTGAAGAATTTTATATCAAAATAGTTGAGAATGGAACCTTTTTTAAAATACAAAAATTGGCCGGGCGCGGTGGCTCACGCCTGTAATCCCAGCACTTTGGGAGGCCAAGGCGGGTGGATCACGAGGTCAGGAGATCAAGATCATTCTGGCTAACACAGTGAAACCCCGTCTCTACTAAAAAAAAATACAAAAAAATTAGCCGGGCATGGTGGCGAGCGTCTGTGGTCCCAGCTACTTGGGAGGCTGAGGCAGGAGAATGGCGTGAACCCGGGAGGCGCAGCTTGCAGTTGGCCGAGATCGCGCCACTGCACTCCAGCCTGGGCATAGCGAGACTCTGTCTCAAAAAAAAAAAAAAAAAAAAATTACAACTTTGGTAAATAATATAAAAGTCAGAAAATCAGTAAATCTATTTAGGTAATAAAGATAATAGCTGCCTGGACGTGGTGGATCACTCCTGTAATCCCAGCACTTTGGGAGGCCAAGGCGCCAGATCAGTTGAGTTCACGAGTTTGAGACAAGCCTGGGCAATAGGGCAAGATCCCATCTCTTAAAAAAAAAAAAAAACATAGCTGGGCATGGTTACACGTGCCTGTGGTCCCAGCTCGGGAGACTAAGGCCAGATGATTGATGGAACCTGGGAGTTCGAGGCTGCAGTGAACTATGATCATGCCACTGCACTCCATCCTGGGCTAGAGAGTGTGATACTGTCTCTAATAATAACAATGGCTAGCAATTATGGAGTATTATAAATCAGGTGCTGTTTTAAGCATTTCACATTTATTAATTTATTTAATCCTTACAACTAAAACGTATAACTGATGAAGCAGGCACTTCCTTATCTCATAGTGAGATAACTCAGACACAGAGAAGTAAAGGCCAAATTCACACAATATGCAATCTAATCATTTTGCTACATGATACGGTTTGCCTGTGTGCCCACCCAAATCTCAACTTGAACTGTATCTCCCAGAATTCCCACATGTTGTGGGGGGGATCCAAAGGGAGGTCATTGAATCATGCTGTTATAAAGTCCTTCAAAAACTTTTCTCTAAACTATGGTAGGAAGACTGAAGTCCACATACTAACAACATTGAATGTAAGCTGGGCCCAGTGACTAAGGAATTGGCTTTGCTTCGCTACTTACTCGAAATATTATGCGAATAAGTAGGTGTCCTATTTTGTCACGACTACAGACCTTTCTCACTATAGATACAGAGAGAACATTTATTTTTAAATAAAAACAAATTTGCCCTTGAAGCAAATTTTCATCATTCAAAAAGATATCTGGTGCTGAAATGTCCTTTACCTTGCTTTATTTACATGAAAAACACGACAGAAAGAGACTTTATGCTCTCTACTACCTAATTTCTCTAAGTCACAGCCATTGATTCTTTGTAAGTTTATTTATTCAAAACAACAGCACAAACAATTCTTTTTTTCTTGGGTCAGCAGCTTACTGAATTAACATCAATCATCAAAGGAGACAGGGCTGAAAGGAAGATGGAAGCCCATTTTCTCAGAGATTGATTTTTTTAAGCCAAAACACACAGGCATAAGCAGGAGGCTATTTACCATCAAAAAGGTTCAACTTGAAAGTCACAGCCAAAAACTGAGCCCTCACAGTACTGACCAGGTTCCCTGAAATCTTAAACAAGGAAAATGTTTTTTGTAAAAATCATTTAAATTTCTTTTTTAATGGCCTGTGAGAGTTTGATTACTTTACTATATAAAGTCCAACTAAAAGACTTAAAACAAGGAAAGGGGAGGCTCCAAAGGAGAGAGAAGAAGTAGATCAATGTTGGTATTTATTATAATGATTTTCTAATGGCTTTCTCCACTCTCTTTGCTTTGTTTGATGTATTTAAAGTGGGAAAAGTTCATCAAAAGACTTCTGTGATTAGGGGCTTAAATGTATTCAAATAACTACCTTTGGCATGTTTGAAAGGTGATTTGCTCCATAGGTTCTAGCGAAATTATTTTTTGAAAATCTTGATTCGCTTCTTGCTAGAAATTCAGCTCAATTATTTTTCCTTACAAGATGGGGGTGGAGAGTTCTTGCTTGAAAATGAAGTCAGAAGGGTCAGTATTCCTGAGACTCTGGGAACTGCAAAAAGTAATTGGTTTATATCCATTTTACATCCTGTCGTGTCAGGGGAATGTGTTTCCTTCCTATAGCTTTTCTGGAGATTTATGTAAGGTGAGGAATGTATTAGACTAAACGTGTATAAACTGTTAGTTGCCTATTTCAGTAGAATGTGCTATATTCTTTATTTTAGATATTTTAAAATGTTAACTATATTGTTAAATCTACTTTAAAAGAAAATGTGAGATTTTTTCAATTTAGAATTGTAGTGAATGAAAAAAGATAAAAAAATAAAAGGCCCATATGCCTGAGTTGGTTGGCCGAAAGGATTTGTATTATCACTATTTTCTCTTAAATTGAGACAAAATTTATTTCATTTCAGAATCTGATATCAAAGCTATCAATCACTTGCTTGTCTGAGAATGAGGCAGGAACATCCATTTGTTCTCCAGATGTAAAACAAAGATTTTTAGCCTCTAATTCACAGGGATTATGATGAAGAATAAAGGTCACTCCTTGGAAGGGAGAAAACATACAAATTACTTAAACAAAAAAAAGTAAAAAGCATGAAGGACTTTCACCCAATTTAAAAAAACAACAAAGCCCCCACTATTTAATATTGAGATAGTATCATTTGTTAGCCAGTGTAAACCTTCTTTTCCACTTACTCTCATAATTAAATCACAAACAAATGAGCAAATTAATGTACTGCATGTTATCACATATGGCCACTCAAGAGCAATCTTTTAGCTTTACCATTCTACAGAATGTTTTGCATGAGAATATGCAAATTCTAGAAGAACAAACGCCTGTCTCAAATAATGACTGGCAAAGTCAACTGATTATAATAGTATTATAGTGAATATGATGTCCATACCATTCTATGAGGTGAAGGTGGAATTCAAGTGAAGCTAAAACCACTCCCCAGGGCCAGCTCTGAGGCATGATAGATGATAGCTATCATTCATGGATGGATGGATGGATGGATGGATGGATGGATGGATGGATGGATGGATAGATGGGGCAATAGTAGGAGCTCCTGGACAATTAGGCCAAAGGCTCTGCTCTCAGCAGCTATGTAGTGGACTTCCACCACGAGGAGAACTCTCAGAGGCCTCCAGAGCATTAACATCACGGGGAGAGGAAGTAATTTTTCACAATGAGTTACAAGAGGGAGAACTGAAAAGTATTGTTTTAGAAATGCTTTCGGAGAGAGATTGTTTCAAAAACATGATTTGGAACAAAGGTAGCGAAAGGGGAAAAAAGGCCTTATAAAATTCTAAAAATATAATTTGCTAAGATTTTCAAAATGGCACATGCACTTTCAGCAAGATGCTTCATTCCCAAAACAACAAGTTATGGGAAAGAAGCATCACACTTAGAGGAATAGCAACTGGAAGTGCTTTAAACTATCTCTCTGTGAGTGAACACATAGTGCAACACGCTGTGAAGAGCGTAATTCCACACTCACATTGTGTTCTGCAAGCAAAGTGGGAAACTGAGAATTACTGACCCATGCTCAAGTTCTTATCCAAATGACTGTTTCAATTAGTTAACTAAGATTTCCCCATGTTTTAGAACTGTAGTATGTGTAAAAAAGCAGTCAATCTATGGTGCTGCAAAATGCCCCAGCAAATTTGTTACATGTGGGATTAAATCTAACAAGAGAAGGCTATTTGTGTTTTAACACACAACAATATAATTTAGATATTTTAGGTTATTCTTTTTTATATAGCAGCTTTACTGAGGTATAATTTACATATCATAAAGTTCATACTTTTAAAAAGGTTATTATTGATTTCAACAAATACAGGAGGCAATGAAGACATTAAAAATCGCAAGTTTTGCAGTACAATTATAATGATGCTTTTTAACAACAGTACAATGTTGAACACATTATAGGACATTCAATAAACATCCTAATTCACTATGTGATGTAAGGTCTCTCAAATATATCTACCAATAATAACTACTTAAAACATAAAAAAAAAATCCTTCAGTTACAACTAATACAAAAAAAAAAAAAAAAGCCATCAAAGTGATGCCTCCTAATGCTATTTAGCAGAAAGAGAAGGATTTAAGATTGATTAGCAGGTCTGGGTGGTCTTGGAGTAGGAGAATGTAGAAATGAGCTTTTACTTATCTTTGTAACTATTAAAGTGCTTAAAACAATTCTTTGCACATAGCCAACATTTAAGAAATATTTGTGAAATTAAACTAGAGAAAGAAGGAAGCTGAAATATATAAAGAAAAAACCAAATTAAAAATGGGAGCAAAAGAAACTTTAAGACACAAGCTTGTAATTGCAAACTGAAGCTATGGAATTTTACTTTTATTATTGATAACTCAGATGACAATCTTTTTTTTTTAAGTGTACACAATATATTTGACATTTGAGAAATTCTAGTATACATTCCCTGTGGTGAGATTAGCATGGCCTTGACAAAGATGGAATTGTCTAAAGATGAAATCATGGAACAAATCAAGCACAGTAAATCACCTGCATACGGCACTTCGACCCATGGATTTGGTAGAAGCCTTATGGAATGACAAAGACATGGGATTTGTCATTTGTTCCTACAAACAACAATACATCTTAACAGTAACAAAGATGTTAACAAGAATCTTCTGTTCTTTTTTTCTAAAACTAAAAAAATGAGAGACAAGGGAGACACTAAGAATTACTAAACCACTAAGTTTTTTTCTCATGTATATGCAACAGGGAGCTCAAATAAAACAGAATAATATCTTATAAGGATAAGACAGATGTTATCAGCATAAATAAGAATGACTGTCAGAATAAAGGAGGCAAGAACTCCAAAGCCTTGGTGATTCATCACTTTGTTCTCAACATACACACACACACACACACACACACACACAGAGAGAGTTTACTACATACCCCCCAATAATTTATTTTTTGAATAAATGAATATAACTTTTTGAATAGCTTTCTATAATATACATAAGAACCTCCTACTGTAAATAAGAGATTTAAGAACAGACTTTTAACTAGTGAAAATGACCAGAAAAATAGGAAAATAAATAGCTCAAGGGTATACACAGATACCACATGGATATCCTATTAATTAATTAATTTACTTACTTAAAGAGAGAAAAGACTGCCTTGGGGAAAAAAGAATAGGGTGGTAGCTAATAAAACATCTTATGGGAAATTACTAAATCACAGAAGTATAATACCCTTCCTTCCACTTTGTATATGCTAGATCCTCTCACAATTACTGTCTTCAGTCCTGGTTCCTACACATGAAAAGAGACAAGAATCAACTAGAAAAGACTCACAGAAGGGCAGCCAAACTATTTAGAAGAAGAACTGCTGCTACTCAGTCTAGACTTGAGGCCAATGTGATTGAAATATTTAATGGCTGTCATAAAGTGATTAGAACTACTCTATGTTGCTCTTCAAAACAGGCATAGTTGGTCCCATTCCAGCAGTTGCAGCTAAAACAAAATAGGCATACTTGGTATTTTACTTGTTTAAAATAAAATTTTGAGCCCATTCTAAATGTAATGTACTTTGTTGGGTGAAATAGAAGGTAAAAGGTGATCAGACAAGAATCCTGTTCTCATACACTATATGGTCTAGAAATAAAAGGAAGATACAGAGGATGAGTACCGTCTAGTATCTAGAACAGTGCCTGATACATAACGGGCACTCCATAAATATTTTTTGAATGAATGAATGAATGACTGCAACTCTCACGCCATTAATTTTGTGACCACCTGCTTGACTGAGTTGCATGAACACATCTGACTGTCTCATGTTCCTCTTCAAAACTGTCAGCTCATGACGCAGATGACGTTGCCACATAGAGATGAGACATCCTTTATTCATGGTATAAGCATAAATAATACACAAGGCAGAAACTAACATTTGCCTGAGAAGAGAACCAAAGAGTGCACTGGGAATTTTGAGGTTGAATAAATTAGTATTAAAAATTATAAGAAGGCATATTTCATCTCAATTTAATAATTAAAGCTGTCCAACAAAGGAACAACTTCCAACTACCCAAATCAAGATTGTGCTTTTTGAAGCCTCTCTTTAGAAGGATACGGTACACGGTTCCTCACTCCTACACCGTTATCTGGAGATGTAGTGAGGGGCTAATTCATCTTGGCAGAGCCATCAGGAATGCAGTCTGCTCTAAATCAAATAATCTACAAAGTGGAATGATTTGTCCACATAGAAGTAGACAACTAGTAAATCAGACCTCAAAATCTTCCAGAATAAAGTCAATTCTTCCCTGATACAGAACTATGGCCTATATTGTTTCTATAACACCCTACCTGGTTTCAAATTTTAGGCATTCAAACTTGTGACCATTTATTTAAAGGAACAAATATCTAGAAAAGCAAATCATATCAAATAAAAACAAAGACAATACAAAAATAAACCAAATAATCTTAGAATATAATCAGGCATACATTGATCTAGAAAGACTTTTGAACACTCATATATGACTGTTTCTGGACTTCAACCATAAAACAGAATGACCCTACGGACCAAACGCCACACAGACGTTCTGGCTTGTAGATGTTGCATTTATGGATAGCTGACAGCTGGGGTCACCTTGAAAATTCCAAATGGAATTGACAGAGAAGAGATTTTGAAGCAATACCCTGCCCCCTCCCACCCCCCCACCAAAAACACAACCCCCCAAAACTAAGGGCTTTCCAAGGGTGAAGAAAGTGAAAACACTAACTTACTGTGTATTTAGCGTAAGAAATTAAGCATTATATGCTTTTGAAGAACACTTTCTTATTTGAATTGCCGATTTAGAGTTGGTATCACCTTCTAAGATGTTGCTAATGTGACTCAGTCTCCTCCCTCCCTGAGTCTCACTGAATTCAGATGCTAGTAGTGAGCACAATGTCAAGCACTATAATTCTGCCTTTATCAGATTCAGGTATATAAATGACATCCCAGCGAGCATGGTGAATTTTGATCGTTACTTCTCCACTCAGGTTGTGTTCATCTTCCTGCTGAGAGGATGATCAGTGAGTTTTACCATAGGCCCAAGGGACCTATTATTTATTACAGTACATTTTATGCTGTGTAGTAAATAAATAGCGTTAAAGTGCTAAATTCATTCACAAGAGATGAACTGTATTCATAAACTGGAGAAGTTCTTTAAATCAAGCCTATGCTGTTAATAGGCTCTTCATAAATATGCAGAAAACATTCATTGTAATATGGCAGCAATAAAGGGAGGCAGCTGGAGTAACACACAGAAACATTACAAAGCAAACATTCTAGGCAAGGCACATTATCGGCATATAAGTGAATCATGAGGTTAAACACAACAAAACTCATTTAGTAACCTATCATGTTTATATACCTGAATTGCAAAAATTCAAACCTTAAAATAATGTAATTATCCTGATAGAATTTCAAATAAATTAAGTATATGAATGTATTTAAAAATCCAGCAACCCTGACCTCTTCTAAGATGTTCCTAATTACTGTGCATTTTGTCTTAATTGGCTTGTTTTATAGTAAAGCCCATTGGGTGGGGAATGTGTCTGTATCTGTCTTTTGTACTATATATAATCCACTCTCATTTCCATTTGTGGTTTCTAGGGTTTCGAGCAATTGCTTTTGGTATAGCTTTTGACTATAAAATACTTTCTAGCCATCACTCCTTTGGGATTTTCTTTCCGCATTCCTCATGTGACTTTTAATCATTCAAGGCAAGCTCCAGCTCTGCATTTTTTCCTTGGCAGGTTTAAAATCTGGAGGGTTTGAGAGTGATGCAAATTCCTCGCCTTACTTGAACTCCACTATAGAAAGTCACAGTGGGTCTTCAGAATAGGGCACCATACAACCCTAGCATCTGCTCTTCCTCATACAGTGCTGTACCAACACTTCCTACAGGACTGTGAATGGCTTTAACAATAGGAATGAGGATGCATGTTCTGTGTCAATAACAATATTTATTTAGTATTATGAGCTGGTACAACACAGATATAAGGAACAAGAAAAATAAGTAACAGAGTGCCATAGTAATTATTGAAAAACATACTTAACAGAATTCCCACAAGACCTATAATCAACATATTAAAAATGGCAAGGAAAAAAAGCATGCATGTTGCCTTCTTGTTTTTTCAGATTTATCTCCATGCCAATGTAATAGCTCAGAGAGCACAGGAAACAGTATATCAAATACAGACTGGAAGCTAAGGCAGAGCCAGGTGCACGGAATACAACCAGAGGTTGGGACATGCAGGAGAGATTCCAAAGGCAGGCTTGTTAGAGTACTTCAAGACAAAGCAAGGATGTGTGTGGTGAGACCAAGAAAGACTCTGAATCGGGGCATACACAGGAACAATGAATGGAACTTCATTCAAGGGGAAAAGAGAAAGACAGGACATGCAAGGTTAACTCTCTACACTTGAAGTCCAGAAGAGGAATTAAAAGAGAAGATGATAAAAATAATGGAAAGATAATCAGATCTAGCTATCAGAGATTTGGAGTCAAATCTACTTTTCAACCATATACAATAACTTCCTACAAGTTGCCACAGGCCAAGTATACATACAGATTCTAGCTTCCCCATCTAGGAACTAACTCCCTTTAAGTACTCCTTTAAGGAACCACAGAAGAGTAAAGTAAGGGAGAAAGGAAAAGTCCAGGGCTAGGCAGATGTTTGGCTCTTTAAACTCAACTGCTGAAATAAGAAATACTGAGGCTATCTCCAATCCAGCTCCTCTAAAATAAGCCCTGGAAGAACTGGGGAGGGGTGATGGTGGGTGGCTGATGAGTAAGAGGCCATGAACAGAATTTGGGATTTCCAACAGGTAGCAGTTATAAGATGGCAGTGCTTGGACCTCAAAGAAGAGAGCATATTTCCTGAAAAAAAAAGTTTTAAAGGCTAATCGAGTAAGCCATTAATTTGTTCAGCATTGTTCATTTTAGAAGTGATTATAAAGCAGTAACTATTTGCTAGGGCCTGGGATAAGAATGGGTTTCAAAGAGAGAAATCCGTACATGACTTGCTCTATAATGAAGGTGATGAACAGATCAACAGCATTTATACATTTGATTATTCTCATTAAAACACTGTCTTCACTTGGCTTCTTGGAAACTGTTTTCTTTTGGTCTTCCCCTTCGTCACCATCTATTGCTTTCTGAATACCTTTTGCTGGCAGCTTTGCATTTTCCTAACCTCTACACTGGAGATCTCAGTCCTCAGATGTCTTTTCTTCTTTACCTATGCTTCCCCCAGGTGGACTTACCCAGTCTCATGACCTTACAAAACACTGGAATGTTGATGGCTTTCAAGTTTATATCCATAGTCTTCCATGACAAGCAATAAGTAATCACTACACACATATGACTATTTAAATTCTAATTAAGATTAAATAAGATAAACAATCGATTTCTCAGTTGTACTAGGTACATTTTAAGTGCTCAATATCCACACATGACTAGTGGCTATTATATTGAACAGTGAAGATATAAAACATTTCTATCATGGTAGAAAGTTCTTTTGGACAGTGCTCGTCTAGTTCTCATTTCCGAACTTTAGTGTCATGTATTTCAACTAGCTACTCAACATATGCACTTGACTATCTAATAGATATGTCAAATTTAGCACGTCCCAAACCAAACTCACAATCTTACTATCCAGCTAGCTTCTTCCTGTAGTCTTCCTACGGTCTTCTGAAATTACATTTCCATTGTGCTGTTACTTAAGTGAAAAACCTTTGCAATATGCTTGACTCCTCTTTTTCTTACATGCACATTAAACCAATTGGCAGATCTTCACACTTCATCCAGAATGTGACCACTTCTCCCCTCCACCATTACCATCTCTTACCATTAATTATTACAATGGTTTTCTGCTCTCTGTTACTACTATTATTCCCCTACAGCATATTCTTCATATGGCAGCCAAATCCATCCTATTTATTTATGTATTTATTTATTTAAGATGGAGTCTTGCTCTATTGCCTAGGCTGGAGTGCTGTGGTGTGACCTTGGCTCAATGCAACCTCTGACTCCCCGGTTCAAGTGATTCTCCTACCTCAGTCTCCCAAGTAACTGGGATTACAGGCACCCCCACCACGCCCAGCTAATTTTTGTATTTTTTAGTAGAGATGGGGTTTCGCCATGTTGGCCAGGCTGGTCTTGAACTCCTGACCTCAAGTGATCCGCCTGCCTCGGCCTCCCAAAGTGCTGTGATTACAGACATGAGCCACCGTGTCTGGCCTAAATCTGTCCTTTAAAAAGGTGAAAGCAGATTATGACAGCCCTCTAGTCAAAACTCTCCAATAGCTCCCCATCTCACTCTGGATAAAATTCAAAGTCCTTATTACCATCTAAATGACCTTTATAATCTTGCGCTAGCACCTCTCTGATATCATCTTTGACACACTCGCTTCCTTGCTCGCTTGTCTTCAGGTGTACGGGTCTCAGGGCTTTTGTCCTCCACTAGGAATGCATCTCTCCCAGGTATCTCAGGGTTTGTTCCCTGAATTCACTGAAGTCTTTGCTTGACCACGTGCCCTGAGCACCCTATGGCAAGCAGCTTCCTATCTGACTCCTCCTTAGCCTGCTTCATTTTTCTTCACAGTACTTAACACACCTGAGGCATTTGACATTTGCTTATTGTCTGCCCTTCCCATTAGAATGTACACTCCACGAAAGCAGGTTTTTTTCATTACTTGATACATAACAGGAGCTAAATAAATATTGTTAAATACAAACACTTATTACATCATGGTGGTAAATGCTCGAACAGCATGTTATAAGAATGTTCTCCAAATCTGTCACCTCAGCCCTCCAGTTGGGATTACCTCAGTCAAGCAAATACTGTCACAGAAAATAGAGAGATACAGACACAAACAAACATTCAGGAGAGATTCCCAGGATAACATGTTACACAGTGAAGAACAAGAAATACAATGAGGGCATCTAGGAAAGAGTCTCTGGAGGCTCATGCCCCTGACAAAGAGGCAAAGTAGTCTTCCAGGCTGCCCCTCAATGTTTGGCGGCTCAACAGACGCCCTGCAGCCAGGCTGTACTGCTGCTGTTTCTCTGCCTGCTCGCTAGCAATAGTCCAAGAGCATGCAGTCACACATGGAACCAAACTGAAACAAACCATGCATTGGCTGGGCAGCTAGGAAATGCCAGAATCTTCCACATGTATCATTTCAGTTGAACAGAACGGTGAGCTAGGTAGTATTTGCTCCATCGTACAGGTGAGGAAACAAGTTCAGATGATTAAAGAACTCGCCCTAAGTCACAAAGCTGCATGGCTAGAATTTTAACGCAAGCACCAGCCCAAAGACTCTGCAACCTGAGATAAGTTAAAATAGCTACTGAGGGTACATTAGCAATGTACGCACCAATCTTTAAACGAGACACTTTAAATTCACAAAGAAACACCCTCCCCACAGCAGTTATTTGCAATCTTAATGTTCAACATGAAAACTAATCATGACTTTGTAATACCAAAAGTTGAAATGACTAACCTTCAGGAAATCTACTAAAAGTTCATTAAAAACTTCAATTTTAAAAAGAAAATGAACTTCCTAACACCCCACCCCCCCGCCAAATCACAGCTACAGTGCCAGATTAGGTAAAGAAAATAACTGTGGAAATGTTTTGATATAAAAATATAATAAGGGAAACAATACTCCTTAGCGTCCTTGTGAGTGTCCTCAGAAATGGGAATATTATCTCCGACGCCATTCAAGAAGCTTTATGGGAGTGGAAGGGATTCTGAAGGAATTCATCTCATGTTTCAGCCCATCTAGCTTCCCTCTCTTTCCAAACACCCTCTCTTACCCCAAATACACACAAATGCATTTTACTGCAACTTTCTGTCTTTGAAAACTGTGCATATTTTGAAGATTCAGGGTCAAGGGACATATCTTCTCATGTGTTAAACACAGTCAGGCATTTAGAGAACATAGTTCTTTATTCACTGCTGTGTTTGAATATCACTTAATTGGTTTCTAAAATTAAAAAGTTTCCATTCTAAACTTTCCATGATTTGCCACTAAATCAGAAATTCTGATTCCAAAGAAAAGTACTGAGCACTCTCTTCAACTGTCCTCCCCACACGCACACAGGTGCCCTGGCCAGGCCACAGAGCTAGCATTGTTTACCCTCCCCACCTCAGCAATGGCTTCCCCCACCGTGTGACGTGTGGATCTCACCCTGCATTGAGGCAACCTCATCCGTTGCACATGCCAGCCAGGCCATAGGAGCTCCTTTTCCTTACAACTGACAGAAACATCCCGCTGTTCCTCCTCTCACCACTGCAGGCGCTGCATCCGCCAAAGACAGCTCGATTTGGCTTCTTATCCCTCCCTCCAGTCATGGCCTCCCTGAGTGAGGGGGAAAATCTGTGTTGGTGTGCTGGCAGTGGCAATGGGGAAGAGAAAGGTAAATGTCTTTTTGCCAAAAAGGGGGAGTCCACCCAACATGCCTTACTAACTAGGAAGGTAAGTAAATAGAATAGAGTATGAAGTGACAGGCAAAACAATAAATAAAATAGGGAGAACAATCTGTTGTGCATAACACAAGGGGCCCACATATTCACTCCTATCCTCAGACCCCCATCACCTCCTCCCCTTTCCATGCCTCACTCCAAAGCTGTTACCTGACCCAGGCCACATCCTGCCTCTTATACCAGTGGCCCCTGGAGGCTGCCCCTCACCACCTAACTCTCTCCAGAACCATAAGTTGGGAATGTTGGAGGTGATGTTTTCATTCTCAAAACAAAGGAAGGTGGACTAATAAGCTTTAACGTCCCCTCTGTTGACCGTGTCCTAACATTGCATAAGCTTGTGATCCCAGGCACAGCATTCAGTAGGAAGAAATGTGCTCCTAGAATCTCAAGTCAAACTCTAAATCTATTCCCAGGACACATGCTTAACACTTTAGTTAACTTTCAGAAAGCCATAAGAAGATACTAGAAATACATTATGGATAAGCCTGTGTTGCAGAGGGTTGCACCAATCAAGGTAATACAAGATTATGTCTATGAGAAAATGCATTCTGAATTGCAAACAACTGACTTACAAGTGAACCAGATGTATGAACTAAAATCTATTTACAAATAAAAAACTATATTGTTATGATTATAATGGGGTGCCCTGCTTATAGAAAAGCTTCAGAAAACAGGCGATTAGGCAAATGACTGTGAACACGACCTAAAGATGACCACTGAATATTCTGTATGTATACATTTTTATTGAACTTACACGTTTCTGGAATATATTTATGAGAAAAATAAGGCCTTATTATAAAATATTTTCCATTCATACATTTAATGGTTTTACTTCCTTGCCTATATTCATTGCACTTCCCTTGACATAAAAAACCCTTCAGAATATAAACCATACAGTGCTTCTGTAGTGTATCAGGTTTTAACACTGAGTCACTTTATATTTGTCTGTAGAGCATGAAGGAGAGAGGCCCACCAGGGCCTAAAACATGATATGGCTATTAAGGAAAAAACATCCTAAATCTTCGGACAGGCAGCAAATGAGACAATTAGAAAGAAAAAAAGAACAGCAGACAAATTCAGGTAACTTTGTGGGAAAACAGCAAAAAGTGTTTGGCCGTACAGTCTATTTTTTGTCTATTTGATTGTAAAGGCTATTTATGTAAGAGTTATTACCAAACGCACTAGTTGTTGGAGTTCCAACAACTGAGTAACTGTTGGAACAATTTAAAGTTCTGAAACTAAGTGAGTGAGCCTGGAAATACAGCAAAAATTCCTGTTATTAAGTCTTGCATAGCAAAGATAAAAAAACAAAATGTTTGAAGAAAATGCAAATGTAATTGTGAAATGTGCAACAACAAAACAATAACCTTCTATGAAGACAAAAGAGTAAATTCAAACCAAGAAGATCCATGGAATACTTCCGTCAAGTACAAGGTGGAAAACTAGAAACAAAATACACTACACAGGGCTTAGGACAGTATTACACTCCACAAGGGCTCAATAAACATTAGCTAATGCTTCCCAGCAGTGTCCATAACTTATTTATCTATCCACTTATGTTCTCAATGCCTCAATTTCCCTGTCTAGAAAATAAATAAATACTTACTATAAAATAAAACAGCCATCTATACTCACTGAGGGGTTGGGAGGCTTCATTTCAGTTTCAGAAGCATTTGGAAGAAGGCAAATGATGGATGTGAGTGTCGGTCATCATCACTGCTCATAACTGCTCTTGCGGCAAGCAGGTTAGAAAGCCAGCACACCAGCTCTCCTGGCTCCTGTGTTTTCTGTCACAGGAGAGGTGTCCTTTTTCTAAAGCCACACTCTTCTCGATTAGTTAGGGTATGGAGGAAAGATGAGAATTGCTAAGGCAATAAAACTGGATATAGCCAAGTTCCAATGCTTTACATCAATGAAGATTTCCCTCAATGTATGACAAGTATTTGTGCCTACAAAATATATATAAATTATTTCCTAGGAAATGCTAAGAGAGAATGGAAGAAAAGGAAAGAGAAAGAAGGAAGGAGGAAAAAAGAAGACACTCATCTGGAAAAGTCCAGACTTCACCACTATGCAATATACGCATGTAAGAATCTGTACTTGTACCCCCTAAATATACAAAAACTTTTTAAAAAAGAGAGAGATGATACTTATCTGGGCTTTGAACAGAGTTGAAGAAGGAAAAAATATTTGATTAGGACCTTCATTGTATACTACTGGTTCCTAATCTATCAGTCTATACATTACGTCGAAGCAGGTATTGTGGCAATCACTCTTACATTGACTGGCATAGTGTCTGGAATACATTAAGCACTGAGGAAAGGCTGAATGAATAAATGGATGAATATCTGTGTCTCAATGTCTTATTAAGCAATAGTCAAAGCCTAACCAGCTACCAAAAAGCTGACAGTAATGGTTCTAGTTGCTTATGAACTGCTTCAAAGTAAGATTTTGAATGTTTCCATCCCCATTAGCATAACCCTTAAAGGCAGGAGAGAAGAGGGAGGGGGGAAAAAGACAGCATCTCTATACTCTATAAAATGTCCACCACCTTAATATGTGACATGGCTATCAATCTGTACACCAGTCACCCCAATCCATTCTGGAGAAAAATCACTGCTTCCAACATAATACACTAAAACAAATTTATAAATGTTAATAAAAATTTTAAAAGGTCAGGTCACTACTTCCTACAACATATGTCAGGGGAACCTAATATATCTCAGTATCAGGTCATTGGCAGGACAGCTATGACATTAAAGGATGGAGAAAATGGAATTTTTTCGTTTTTAAAATTAGTTAACCAGCACATCCGTCTGTTTCCCTCTTGGATGCCTGGTATGGAGCAAGAACTGTAACAGGGGAAATTTATTGAAACATACCATTAAATCAATATGGCAGCGCACTCTACTTTATGCCATGCTATAAAAGTCATGCATGTGGGAAAGCGGAAGGAAACAAATTGGTACTGAAAATAAGAACAGAAATGTTTTAAAAAGTAAATGGATTCCTAGAATTTATAAATTTAGTAGATGAGGTAGCAAAACCAGGGTCCTGAAATAGGCCTTGAAACTCTTTTGCTCTTAGGCTAAAATTGTAGTAAGTTCTGTTACTTCACAATCTAGCTTGAAAATGACAAAACAAAAATGAAGGTTCTGGCTGGATTAACACAAATTACTTTGGAAGAAGGCAATAAAACTGGATTTATAGAAGAGAGTCAAACTAGAGCTTTATATTGTCACAAATGGAGATGCTATATTTTTGTAAATCATCCAGGGAGATTCAGAGGGCAGGAAGGAAATGTGTTGTCAAATAATTCTGCCATAGGGTAAAAAGTGTTCTGAATGTCTGAGAAGCAAATACTGAAAATATAGTATGTGCGTCACAGTGACATTCAGAATAGACTATAAAAAAATCCTAGGCCACTTCAGATCATTCAATAGTTCATGGTCAACTCATAGAAACCCCAAATTTTATGTATGTATGTATGTATATACATCCCAATTACCTTAATTTTATAGAATTTACTAGAAGGATTACTTTCAGAAGTCTTAGAACGATTCAAGTCTACAAATCAACTGGTCTAATATCCACATAAGCGCCATTAACTTAAATGTTTACAGCAATTTATGAAGCATATGTGTACACATTTGATCCCCACAACAACCATGCACAATATGAAAAGTTAACTGATCAACTTGAGACCACCAGTTAAGCATGTAAAGGTCAAATAGGAAGGGGAATGACCACATGCTTCTCACTTAAATTAATAATGGAAACAAATGCATGGAAAGTGAAAGAAATCAGTATAGATTCCTGTGATCCTGCTGTAAGTGTCTACAAGTGAAAATAACAAGGAACTAAACAATTCAACATAACAATTTGCAAGACATGTGAATACCACAGGAAAAGGAATGAATGAACTATACCAGGTTGGAAATAAAGAACATTGCATATTTGCCTGATATGGTAGAGATTCCCCCACCACTGTAAAAGGGTGCATGTATCTTTTTCAGCCAAGGTGCATGTACTTACAAAAACAAAGAAAAGAAAAACAAAAAGATACCATGAAAATCACCTGGGCCAGCAGATTGTTTCATTGCATCTTTGGATGAGTTTTTTTTTTCTTTTTTCATTACCTTACCAAAAACAGGAAAAAATCCCCACCTTGCATGGCTGCTCAGCCTACAGAGACCCATTTTGTCACAGGCCATTAGTGTTCATCATTACACAGCTTAATGCAGTTGTCTGTTCCCTTTAGTGAACTCTGCATAGATTTATCTTCAGCTAATGCAGCAGAGGCTAAGGGAAACTACAAAGGTCTCTGGATTTGTTTGCCTTGATGGGAGAGCGTTTTGAAGTCATTCTGGGCCAAAAGGACTAAAGAATTGGAGATGGTAATATGTGTTTCTCTTATTTGGCTCTAATAGGCAGTTCTTGTTCAGAGACATAAAGATCTGGGTACTCAGAGGCACCTCTGTTCAGAGGTGGAAAACTGTTGTCTTCAGACTGCAGTTCAGAGATCAGTAGAAAAACTGTACTCACAGACAAATATACACGACATAACCCTGACTCAACCACTCTATTTTAGGCTCTGAAACTTCATTCATTCATTCAACAAACATTAATTGAGGGTCTACTGTATGTCAGGAACCATTCTAAGTGGTAGGAAAACTACAGTGAACAAAACAGACAAAAATTCCTGCCCATTTGGAACTTATATTCTAGTGGGAGAATACAGACAATAAGCCAGATAACAGATAAAGTATGTACATGGTAATAAGGGCAACAGAAAAATATTACAAAGTAGGGCATGCTGGAAGAAGATATCACAGTTTTCAACAGGATGGCCTAGGTAGGCTTCACTAGGAAGGTAACGTTTGAGAAAAGCCATAAAGGTATTAAGGGAGCAAGTTACTTAGATGTTTGGTGGAAGAAAAGTAGTGCAAATGATTAAGGTTGAAGGAATAGCTGAGAGGCCAGTGTGGCTGGAGGAGTGTGATCCACAGAGAAGATTGTAGAAAATACATTCAGTGTCAACCAGTAGGGGCAGCTTATTTAGGGCCCTGTAAATCACTGAAAAGAATTCTGGCTTTTACTCTGCAAGAATTGCAGTTGAAAAGTTCTGTGCCAAAAAGTTCTTGTAATGTGACTTACATTTTAATAGCATCATTATGGTTAAAAGGGAGAGGAGCAAGAGATAAAGTATAAGACCATTCGGGAGCCTAATCCAGGCAAGAGATATTGACAGATTAGACCAGGGTAGGAGTTATGAAAGTGGTGAGCAATGGTTAGATTCTGGGTATGTTTTGAAAAGTCAGTAGGACATGCTGATGGATTGCTTCTGAGGTGTGTGAGAAAAGGGATACTCCTGGGATTCTGGTCTGGGCAACCGGAAGGATGGCATGCCACTCATTGAAATGCAAAGACTAAGGGAAAGCAGGTGTTGAGCAGAGAGTGTGGAATATTGGGATCTCAGTTTTGGATTTTTTTTTTTTTTTTTTGAGACGGAGTCTCGCTCTGTCACCCAGGCTGGAGTGCGGTGGCCGGATCTCAGCTCACTGCAAGCTCCGCCTCCCGGGTTCACGCCATTCTCCTGCCTCAGCCTCCGGAGTAGCTGGGACTACAGGCGCCCGCCACCTCGCCCGGCTAGTTTTTTTTTGTATTTTTTAGTAGAGACGGGGTTTCACCGTGTTAGCCAGGATGGTCTCGATCTCCTGACCTCGTGATCTGCCCGTCTCGGCCTCCCAAAGTGCTGGGATTACAGGCGTGAGCCACCGCGCCCGGCCCAGTTTTGGATATTTTAAATCTAAGGTTCTAATATAACAAGGAAGTGGACATGTTAAGTAAGCCAAAAGGCATTTAAGGCTGGGGTTCAGTGAAGTGGTCCAGGCTGGAGATATAAATTTGGAAGTGATCAGCTTGAGATGGTATTAAAAGCCTTAGGATTGGATCAGATTACCAGGGAAGTGAGTGTACATGAAAGAAGAAAAGGTGGCCAACGACTAACCCCTGGGTACTACAGGCTAATAAGAGGTCAGGCAGATGAAGGGGACAGAGTTGGGAGAAGACAGTGAGGCAGGAGAAAAATCAGAAGAGCGCGTATCCTGGGAGCAAAGTGAAGGGAGTCTTTCAAGGAGAAGATACCAGTGAGCCACATCAAATACTATAGATGGATTTAGTAACATATCAGACTGGCTGGTCACAATGGTGGTGACACTTTGTTCTGATGAGCAGGAAAAACGCAGACTGGGAGACATTGCACAGAAAAGGAAAACTGGGGGTTGCAATTGTCCCACACCACTCCTTTCTGTTTCAATTTCTCCACTGCAAAAGGGAAAACAAAGAAATTCAACAGCCATATCCTTTGCACAATACATATTTAAAAAATGAAGCAAGTCTGTGAGATGTTTTGAGTACCTTAGTAAAAAGTATAGGAAATTCCACTTTCAATTGAGTCCACTAACACATTTACCCTATTACCTACTGCCATCTTCCATCGACTTCTTCTTAGTAAAATATTTCCTAGGCAAAATAGAGAAAAATAGCTAATTCTGCTTTCTCAGTAAAGCAGATACTATCTCACACTTTTTTTTCTTGTTTTATACACATATTTATTTTAGAAAAGAGAAGGAATGGGACAAAGAAGTAAAGGAAGTGTCACATGTGCTACTTTTTTTGTTGTTGTTAAAAAACATTCAGAACTGCTACCCTAGATTAAATAATGCTCTTAAACTAGCCATACATGACAGGTGAGGATAATCACTGAATAAACTAATTCAAAGCTTCAAAATGAATGGCATATTGAGATATGACTAAATGTTATACTCAAAACTGTTCTTGTCAAAGTCCCTAAAGACACATAATCTCTATATCCAATAATTTCCCTCCCATTCTCCTTGAGTTCTTTGTAGTTTTTAATAACTCCCTTCTTCTCTAAATACTCTTGCGTGGTTTCCCGAAACTGGCTTTCTTTCAGTGTCGTTTGCTAGCTCTTCACGTGCTATCTCAACACTTCTCTCACCCTTAATAAGGGCATGTTCTAAGATTAAGTTGAACCCTGCTTTCAACTATATTCGAGGTTCCAAAATCACCTGTATGCAGACTACCATAGGAATGAAGAGTTTAGATTTAAACATCACAAAGGTTTGCCTTTGAATCTCGCTCTAACAATTGCAGTTGTGTGACCTGAGACAAATTACAAAAACCTTTCCTGCGCTATGTTCCTCATCTGTAAACTATGGATTTTAATACTACCTTCGTGGAGTTTTTTGTGAAGATTTAATGAGCTCATCCACGTAAAAGGCTCAACACAGAGACCGGCACATATTAAGCATCTTAAAAATGCTGGCTATTATTGTGGCTCCCAAATACAAATTCCTAGCTCCAGCCTTTCTTAATTTCAAGTTTATTTTTTAACTACTCTGTAAGTACTAAGGAGTTTGATGTGACACCATACTTTACAGGACAATATATGCTTTATAGGACTACCAATATAGTTCTGTAAAGCACGGTACCACATCAAACTCCTGCTGGACACCCAGCTCACTGGTTATAATCTATTTTAAAATATAGAGTCTGACTGCGAACAAAATTCTTTTTTTTTTAAATTTAGTTTTAAGGAGTGGAGAATTTAATAGGCAAAGAAGAAAGCAGAAGGAAGAAGTTCCTCTATATAGAGACAAAGGGAGGGGGCTCCAAGGCCGAGAGAGGGAACCCCCAAAATTCTTTTATTTTACAAAGATACAGCTCCTAATGATGAGCAGTTAATACGATATATCCAGAGCGCCAGCTAAATGTGTATTTTAGCATTTCTTTGTGAGTTTTCTGTATTCTTTATGGCAGCAAACTTTTCACTTTTGCCCAGAGGAAGGGGACAGAATACAACTATAGCTCAGGTTTTGAAGACAATTGCTGAAACGTAAAAAAATCCCTCCTGTATTGCTCAATGACCTCGCACAGTAAGATGTGAATGTGGTTAATTGTGACCTTGTGTTCGTCTCCCTCCAGAAGACAGCTTTTTAAGCGGTTAATTCCCAGAGCCTCAGCAAACACACGGTGGCTTTGCCAGCATGCAGCAAGAGACTGCCGAGCAGCGGGCATGGAGGGTGGGTTCCCATCCTTGACCCCTCTCAGGCGTGATGCTACCCTGTCATTTCAGGTATCTCAAGTGCATTATGAAAATGCCCTGCCTGGCATTTTCGTGGAGTACCCTGGCAAGCAAATGAAACTTAAAATCAGACAAATGTGAATTAAAATCTGAAATACAACACATGGTAGTATGTTCTATAACCTTGAGCAAATCACTTTATCTCTTTCTCCAGTTTCTGGGTTTTTTTTTAAATATCCCATAACTGTTACGAGAATTAACATAAGACATGAAAAGTAGTTGGTACACAGCAAGTGCTTAATCAATGAATAAACAGCAGTTCTCTCCCTCCAGGCAATGTGTGGACTTCTGAAGGTGGAAGTACATCCCACACATCCACACTTGTCATCGAATTCTGTACTCAACTTTAATGAAGCATTTACTATGTATCCCCAAGGAATAAAACTACCATTGGGTCTCCCCAACAAGTAATCGGAGGCAAAAAAGTGAAGAATAATTTTTTTAAAAAGATAAGGAAAGCCCTAAATTTCACTCAAAGGTTCAATATTCTTCTGACTGGATGCTTTTGAACTTTGCAGAGTTCCACTAAGGCCATTCAGCAGGGAATAAATTCTTTTCCATGACTTATAGAGATCAGCCCAAAACAAAAACAAGACACGGTGTGCTATACTCCAGTAATCAAGAAGTGTTCCACACAGTGTGGCCGAAGTAATACCTTAGAGCGGGTAGGCATCTTCACCACCACTCTTTTCTCTTGCTTATTCTTTTAAAAACTCCCGCAGGAAACGCAGGCAGACAGCTATTTATGCCTCAACATTTCCCCTTACTCTAGCTCACGGTTTCCTAACTCACCTTTGCTTGGAAAATACTCAGTAAAGAAATGAGTGGAAACAAATTAATCATTCTGCAGTCTATTGATCAAGCCACACTAAATCAGAGTCTCAGTAGGTATGCTTGGGGAAAGGGAAGCAATCAATTCAAGGCTGAAAAAAAAAAATAATGAAAACACACAGAAGTTCCAGTCTGTTTTTAGCTTGTTATTAACATTCAGGTTGTGAATCCTAAATGTACTGCTCCAGGGCAATAACAAACCCCAGGATGGGGAAAGGGAAAGGGCATTGGTAGCTCCATGACACTGCAGGTTGGTGGCTGATGGTGCCAGCCTCTGCTTCTGGTTTCAGAGAAATGGATGCTAGTAAGAGAAGACTTACCTAGAAAGGAAGTGAGTTCAGTCATATCTTACTTATCTCTGGGAATTATCCATGTAAATGAAGCCTACTTAAGAAGCAAATTGCTCAGTTTCTCCACCCAAAGTAAAGCAAAGAAGGTTTGTCAGGATTCACAGCTGTAGAAAATCTGACTAAGTAATAGAAAGAAGAGGAAAGTGACTGTAAGGCTTTCCTTAGTGGAGCACCAAACGGGAGGTCAGGGAGACAATGTGACCCTAACAGGTTGTAAACTTCAATACGTATAGAAATCACCTAAGAGCCTGTTCAAAATGCTGATTCTCTATGCTCTGCCCAGAGGTTCTGATTCAGTAGGTCTGACGTAAGGACCAGGAATCCACACTTACAATAAGAACCCCCGCTGATTTTGATGCAGGCAGTTTTTATAACACACTTTGACAAACACTGCAAAAGTATAAATTAAACCAAAATAAGCAAACATTTGCTTTTGCCAAAAAAAGGGAGGAAATGCAAATAACAATATAAAACCAGTCATTTTTCCCCAGAACTGAGGTACATGACAAGGCCCTTAGAGCATCCGTAGTACATATTTGCTTAGTGAATCAATGAGTGAGGGAATGAACACGTTCATCATTAGCAAACACAGGCAGACAACTGTCACCATAGTTATCACTTATGGGATACTTAACATAATCTTCAGCAACACTATGAAATAGCTGCTGGTGGTGCTGCTACTACTACTATCCACATTAGAAAGGTGAAGATAGATTAAACAACCGATCAAATATCACACAGCCAAGAAATCATGGAGCTAAACTGCCCTTACATTACAGTCTATGTCTCTATTCCCTATGGATAGTCAATGACTAATGCTTTGAGGGCATTTTACCTGAGAGGGGACACCACAGCTACTTCTGTCTTAGAGAAACCAGCCCTAAAACGAGCCCCTTTTCTCATTTATATGAACCACAAAAAGAAAAGAAAAGAAAAGAAAAGAAAAGAAAAGAAAAGAAAAGAAAAGAAAAGAAAAGAAGGAAGGAAGGAAGGAAGGAAGGAAAGAAGGAAAGAAGAAGGAAAGAAGGAAAGAAAGAAAGAAAGAAAGAGAAAGAAAAAAGAAAGAAAGAAAGAAAGAAAGAAAGAAAGAAAGAAAGAAAGAAAGAAAGAAAGAAAGAAAGAAAGAAAGCAAGCAAGCAAGCAAGCAAGCAAGCAAGCAAGCAAGCAAGCAAGCTTCTCTGAAGTCTCACCAAATCAATGATTGGCTGAGTTTTTTGTTTTTGTTTTTGTTTTATCTGAAACTAAACCAAAAGGTCATTTCTTTCCTATGCAATATCATTTGCAACAACATCAACATGCAGTCACTGTTCCAGGTACACTACTCTCTCCATCAACTATGCATTGAGATTAAACAGGATTATTCAACACTGCATCTTTACTCCTTATTGCAACAATATTCTTTTCCCGTACCTTTACTCAAGATCTCACTTGATTCCTACCTTCCTAGGAAACCTCTTCAGTTGATCATGTGTCCATCCCTCATATCCTTTCCTGTTGGAATTTTCTGTCTTGCTTGCAACTTACTTCAATGTCATACTAAGTCTGTAGAAGCAGTGACTGTAAACTGCAGAGTTAGCCCAAAGACATAGTCAATCTCATGATTTCAGTTAGCACAGGCTGGGAACAGACAGCACCCCCCAGGCTAGCGGCAATCATGTACTTTTGGGGTATAGGCAGCATGAGCCCCATAGCAGCCTGGCCATACAGAGGCTATTTGGCAGGGGCAGTCACACTAACAGCAGATGTGGACCTCCTTATTTGGGCACAGGGTAGATGTAAGTAGATTTTAACCTGCTAGGATCCTTAAAGGCCCTAAAACATACTGGCAGAAGGGTCATGTGGCCTACAATCAACTAGTTGCATTTTCAAACCATAGGTGAGAAAGTGCAAGAGCTAATGGACAAACAAGTTCATATTGGCATAATCTGGTAGATCTTAGACTCAAACAGTCCTCACAGATGTTTAGGGATCTCTCTCACTCTCTCTTTTCTGACCGCCTCGGCACATGTACTTTCTGATAGAAAAGGTCTTCCCCATATCCCTAACTAAATATTAGTCATCCTCTAGGTCTCAGTTTAGACATCTCTTATTTTAGGAGGATTTCCCTGTCCCTCAAAGGTAGAGTTAGATTACTCTACTATACTCTCCCATCCTTTTGGTAACTAACTGCTTTCTCTAAGATTGCCTATATTCCCCGCTAACCTCATGAGCACCATGAGGGTTGGAATGACTCATGTCTATTTTATTCCTATTGGCTAGCACAGAGCCAACCACACAGTGGGTGTTCAGTAAATGATTGCTGAATGAATCAATGAATAAACCAATGAACAAATAAGCAAGCAAACTAAGCCTTGACAAAGTCCAAGGACCCACAGTAGGTTCATGGCAGAGCCAATTCTGTAAGATTTATTTCAAGTGCTGGGTTCCTTGCAGCAGTATAAAGTACCAAAGAGCAAAACCCATGCATATCATTACAAGAAGCACAGAGAAACTATATCTCCCAGTTCCAAGTTTCTCCACACAGTCTCTGGAACCAACTCAATTATCCCCCAATGCTGAGCCCACACTCAGCCAAGGCAGGATCCACACTGATTTCTAATGTAACACTGCAACTCTGGTGAGATGAGAAGAAACTCAAAAAGCACACACCACACTTACAAAATGCTGTCCTTGGGAAACTAAAGATCATTTCTGCTTAGAATTACAGCTTATACTAAACATAGAATGACCCTCCTTAGTAAAATACCAACGTTAGTAAAATTTAATTGTATCTATCAAGGGAGTTGGGATAGAACTAATACAGAACTGTTGATGGTGTTTAACATCCATGCTAAAGGAAAAAAAAAAGCTCGGAAGTAAAATTTTGATATTTAAAATTTTATTTCTTTATGCTCAGTAACAAAACTCTAAAGCTTTCTTAATAGTAGCTGTGAATGGCCATCCCTTCTTGGGCTGAATATTAACTAGGAATGGAAAGAAACTGATGTCCATGCTTCTCATTTGCTGAACTTCATTCACATCATTAATTTAATATGAAACCGGAGGGGACCAGCAACTGTCACCATGCATTTAGCAAAACTTGTTTCTCTTAGCCACGCCTCAATTCCTAGAGGAAATACCATTTTACCTTTCCAGACTAAGAACAAAAAGACAAGAGATAATATCTGCCACTTCTGATATTCTCCTTGGCTGTCTCCACATCTTCATAGCATATGCTAAATTAGATAAATGAGCTTTTGTTCCCCCAAGTGTCATTTGTTATTTGAAATGCTGTTCTGAATTATTCTCATTTCAAGTGCCAAAATCATAACAATTCCTAAACCATCAAAAGTAAAATTCAGGCAAGTATATACAACTTTACACAAATCCCTTCAAAGCTATACTATATCATTTCACAATATTCAAATTTATGTTAGTGTTCTGGCACAAATCCTACGTGGTAAGTCAGACCTTATCCGTTTAGTACAAATAACTGCAACTCTACTATTTCTGGCAATATTTTCTGCTTAAGATGGAAACAATTTAAAATAGGTAGGCACTTGTGTTTTTATTCGGTAAGGATTCACTAAAGTCCTCACAATTAATTTAACACATACGTGTCTGTGATGGGTCATTTCATCAGTAGTTGGCTGTCATCTCATTTGCACTATTACTTAATAGGATCACTCACCATTTTACTAGCACTTTTTCTATATTTGAGGGAATTATTACCTCCTTAATATTTTCAGAATTCAAAAATAGTGATTCTCACTGTTCCAGTTATATATATATATACATACATACATACTCTGGATGCTTTACAAGATGAAATTCATTTTCTATTTCTTCCAGTATTCAAACTTGTGAATTCATTTTCACAGGCAGAAAAGAAAGTAGTACATTCTATGTGTTTTATGAATTCCCCCTTGCCAACTGGTATCTTTGCCACTAAAGCTTCAAATTTAGCCCTTAATAATTTAAGTGTACGTGATCTTTCTCCAAGTCCTTCTATACTACAAATACTGTGGTGAGGCAATATATCCTATTACAGTCATGCACCACATGATGACATTTTGGTCAAGAATGGACTGCTTATATATACCATGGTGATCCAGTAAGATTCCAGTGGAACCGAGAAAGTCATATCTCCTAGTGATGTCACAGCCATGATAAGGTCACAGCACAATGCATTACTCATGTACTGTGCTGATGCTGGTGTAAACAAACCTACTGTACTGTCAGTCTTATAGAAGTACAGCATATACAATTATGTAAAGTTCATAATACCAGATAAGAATAACAACAATGTCACTGGTTTACATATTTACTATAGTCAGCTTTTATCATTATTTGAGAGTGTATTCCTCCTTATTAAAATAAACAAATAAAAAAGTTAACGGTAAAACAGCCTCAGGCAGGTCCTTCAACAGGTATTCCAGAAGAAAGTATTGTTATCCTAGGAGGAGGTACCTCCATGTGTGTTACTGCCCCTGAAGACCTTCCAGTGGGACAAGATGTGGAGGTGGAAGACAGTGATATTGATGATGCTGACCCTGTGTAGGCCTACGCTGATGTGTGGGTTTGTATCTTAGTTTTTAACAAAAATTTTAAAAAGTAAAAAAATGAAAAATTTCCAAAACAGAAAAACGTCTATAGAATAAGGATGTAAAAAAGAAAATATTTTTGTACCACTGTACAATGTGTGTTTTAAGCCAAATGTTATTAGGAAAGAATCAAAAAGTTAAAAGGAATATGTTCAGGTGTTCTATTACACAGCAGGGAGACTATAGCTAACAACAATGTATTGTATATTTCAAGATAGCTTAGAAAAGACAACAGTAACCACCACATAGAAATGATAAAGGTTTGGGGTGATGGATATGCTAACTACCCTAATTTAACCATTATAAAATATATACATGTATTGAAACATCACACTGTACCCCAATGTGTACAATATGTCAATTATAAACAAAAATATCCAAAGTTTATAAAGTTGAAAAAATTATAGTAAGCTAAGGTTAATGTATTATTGAAGAAAAATATTTTAAAATAAATTTAGTGTAACTCAAGTGTACAGTGTTTATGAAGTTGCAATACTGTTCAGTAATATCCTAGACCTTCACATTTACATACCACTCACTGACTCACCCAGAGCAACTTTAGTCCTGCAAGCAACATTCATAGGGTAAAGGACCTATACGGCTGCATTATTTTTTATCTTTTATATGTATTTTTGCTCTGCCTTTTCTATTTAAATATGTTTAAATACAGAAGTACTTACCACTGTGTTGCAACTGCCTATAATGTTCAGAACGGCAACCTGCTGTTCAGGTTTGTAGCCTGGGAGCAATGGGCTATACCATAGAGCCTAGGGGTGTTGTGGTTATAACATCCAGTGTTTGCAGAACGATGAAATCACCTAATGGCGCATTTCTCAGAACACATCCCCATGGTTAAGTGATATGTGACTATACTTTAATATGAATGACGCCTGAGCAACAGGGAAAAGAAAGAAAGAGAACTGCTGAGCCCAGTACTGAGATAAGAGGGAAGGAGCAGATAATACTCCCATACCCTTCAGTTTGCTCTATCTATAACCAACACCCCGAAATGCTAAGGCCCCTCAGATCCTCTAAAAGTGTTAATCCATTTAACCAACCATTTTCAGTTTCTATAATAACTACCTGTACAAATATCATTTAACAAGACCTGTGTTTCAAGTACAATTCTAATTAATTTAGGTATAATGGCTCATCTTCTCCTAACAATCCCATAAAACTTAATGATATTATTGCCATTTTAAAGATGAAGGAACTGAGGCTTAGGGAAGTTCAGTGACTAAAACAAGAACGGAACTTAGATTAGTTTGACTCTAAAACCTGAACCTCAACTGTATTTCTGCTTTCAGGGCTAAACAGTTTCACTCACAGCTCTCAGAATACTAATGAATTTAAGGTCCTCCTTTAAATTCCTACTAAGGTATTTTCTTTCATGCAGGATTGATTTGGATAAGCCCTAATTCACAGATGCATAGAACTGGTGCTGTAATGACAGAGACCACCCAGCGCACTACTCGATTTCTTATTAAGGCAAAACTCCATCTATTAGAAAGCCTATTTTATTAGTCCCAAAGGGGGAAACATTTTTAGAGGAAACACTTCTTCCATGACTATCCCTACCTTTCCCGACTAGGTTTCTTAATTGTAATTAGACTTTCTTGTGTATTATTCACCTTGGCCAACAGAAATGGAATTTCTCTAGCCCTGAATTCTCTGCTGCCCTGGGCACTCTCCTGCCCTTTTCCTGTTCTCACACTCATGAAAAGTAGCTATGGACAGAGAGTACACCATTCTCAATATCTCTAATTTGCTCACTTCAAATTCTGCTGTGCAGTTCAGAAACAGGAAAGTTGTTTAGAGAGTGACAACTCGGAAAAAGGTTCACAAAGTCAGGCTTACTTGTTCTTATCTGTCAAAAGGGAGGAAATTGGAGCTACAAGGGAAAGAATATTCAGCTATCTAGGGAAAGGTATTTTATGAGCTTTGGACAGTTTACAAGGAATGAGGGGATATTTGCAGAGCTGAAGACCCAGAGAAAAAAAGATTAGAGAAGGTTTTCACCCTATCAACTTGCCAGAGAGAAGTGAAATTTCTGAAAGATAAATGTACTGCTGCATTTGTGTGCAAACACAAAATAGTGCAAAAATAGTACAGAGAGGTCCTGTACATGTTAACAAATTACTCCTGAAACACGGTTTTACAAATAAAGGGGTATCTTAGTACAGTGAGTATTCTCAACAGTTCTAGGTAGATATGTTGAGAGCATTTTATCATGGCAATTGGCCTTTAGGGCAAAAAAGCTAGTGAAAGCTAAGTTTTGGTTTTAGATTCCAAACCAATTCAAAGTAATAGAGAATCTGAAAATATAGTATCTACTTACTAATATAGCATATTAATATTAATAATGATCTTCTTCCTCCTGAAGTTTCATTAGAAGACACCCCCAGGCCCACCATGTAGTATGTAGAAAAACATTACATACAACTGTTCTATTACAGATGCAAACACATAACCTCAGATTTCAAAATTCTTCAAGGCCCAATCTCACTCATTTACTGATGTTGCTCTCTTCCTAGGAGTTAACCTAATTAAAAAAATTGTAAGCATTGCCAAAATAGGTCACTGAGAGTTTTAAATTCCTACAATTCCTATGTCCTAAAGACTTTTACTCTTCCAAACAAGAGAAAGCAGGCTGATATTTTAAGTCCAAAAGGGGTCTACTTTAGTATAGTATGCAGTCTGCAAGCTTTTAGGATATTGCCACAAAAGCATTAAAGCTATTTTCATTTTCTTATCTGTAAGTAAAACTGATGATGATGAGGAGGGTTTGGAATGGAGAAACAGTTGAAATTCATCAAAACAGTAAAACCGACTGCTTGCTCAGAGGTGGAAACGTCAAGGGGGCCACCTAAGGCCCTTTGACCTGTGACTGCTTCTCCCTTCCCAGCCACCCTACAATCTCCATTTCTCTCCAAGTCTCCTTCTTGAACCAGGACTCTGTCTTGCCCCTCCCCCATCAGTCCTCTTTGGACCCTGGTCTGTCTTTGTCTTTCTTCTTTCTATGGCTTCCCTTTGCCACTGGGCAAGGGGGAAACTCCTGTCTTCACTCCTTCCCTCTGCTAAGTGGCTTTTATGGAACTGAGGTTTGGTTGTTTGTTTAAAAAAAAAAAATCACTGTGTTTAGTAAATAAAGCACTATAATCTCTACATTATGCTAAAGAAAATTAAATCACTTCTATTTCTTGAAGAATAACAACAACAAACTGTATTTTACCAGTATTTCGCTTTCAAATTAAAATCTCTCCTCCAACTCCCACTTACATTCATTCAAAGATACTATATGTCTAGGCTGCATGTGAAAGTAATAACAGTTCATATTTTTTCATACGTAAATCTTTTAAAATGTGTATCCTTCTATTGTAAGTATTAATACTTATACTGGTAGCTTTTCATCTACATGGAAAATATTTACTGTTAGTGTCACGGGGAGAAAGGCAGTTATAAACCATCCACATCACAGCCGAATTACTTGGAAAAGAAAATCAACCAGGTTTCCCGTTTATTTCTAAGCCAATAATGAGAATCAATCTACCAAGTCACACCTGCCTTATAGAGTTTGAGTTATGGCAGGGTGCGGTGGCTCACGCCTGTAATCCCAGTGCTTTGGGAGGCTGAGGCGGGCAGATCACCTGAGGTCAGCAAGACCAGCCTGGCCAACATGGTAATACCCCGTCTCGGCTAAAAATACAAAAATTAGTCAGGTGTGGTGGTGCACACCTGTAATCCCAGTTATTTGGGAGGCTGAGGTGTGAGAATCCCTTGAACCTGGGAGGCAGAGGTTGTGAGTTGAGATTGTGCCACTGCACTCTAGCCTGGGCAACAGAGCGAGACTCTGTCTCAAAAACATGTATATATAAAAAAAATACAGTTTGAGTTACAAGGTGTGATCCTTCTGGGAAACTCTAACATCAGATAAAAGTCCTCAAAATAATTTTTAAAATCTTTCTATGCAATGAACAAACAATCTATATCTTGGAATCCTGGTTTAATGCTATGAGGCAAAGCACTTACTCATACCATAAGTGATCCAAAGCCTATTTCCATTATAGTCAACAATCCTTTTCTTATGATAATGTGATAATTTTTCAGACTAATGAATCATGATGTTTTTCTGAAAATGTGCAATTCAAAACAAACACAGAATCTGCAGTGCTGAGGATACCATAGGTGTTGGGGTTTTTTCACATTTTGTTTTGGTTTTTAATTTTTTGAAGCTACAACGTCCTTTTCCTTTAGATTTATTCAAGTTTGAATGAAAAGTTCCTGCTTCGATTCTGAGTTTTGATTTCCTTAGCTATGATGTCTTCCTTGACCTAGACCCTAATGAGCAGAAGGCACTACACATGCTGTCAATCACTTATGTCAAATGCTGGGAGTGAGTAGAAAGGGACTTTTTATTACAGAACACTGAGGTGTTATTTCGACAAAAACTGGGGGATATGTGGTGTATGACTTCTTTCGCATTTTCTTCCTTCTCATATGGGGAGTGCTTTGAACATATTCAAAGACACTTGCACAATCATAATCATTAAATCACTAAGGAAACTCCCTCCTGCTTTCTTTCTTTGACAACACACAATAAATGTCCATTCAAAAAAAAACCAAAAAACAAAAAACAAAACCTGACCAATCTCAGTATGTACTAAGAATGCTTTATTTATAATCCTAAATGAACAGTTTCTCTCTATTATGGGATAAAATAACCTAAAAGTTAGGAATACGTCTCCTGGCTTTACTTCTGCTTTGTATTTCTTCCACTGCAGTTATTGTACAGTTAGTATCCAGACAGTGAATATCCAGCAGGGTAGGTTGCTGATTACATCTTATGATGAGACCACTCCTCCAGATTTGGGCTTCAATATGAAGTCAGCCAGGATTATTAGTGTAAAGTCTTAACATAAGATTCACTTCCTCATTCCAAGGAATAACTACTATAGTTAGGGACCTTGAAACAAGTACTCCGTTAGTTTGAAGTGGCATGAATTAGGGCTTATAATTTAGATCCTTTGTATAATAATATACAGACATAAACACACACCATGTAAACTTCTGGCTTTTATTATTTTAAAAAAAACCACCAATTTGAAGATTAAACATTGACAAAGTATTCTTAAAAGGGCATAATTTTCATTCTGGAAAGGAAATGCACAATCTCAACTTGCTACCAGTGGGAGGAACAATTGAGTTTAGAGCTCCATTTCACAATTTAAATTCTGGCTGCATTTTATCATCAAGTCTTTTTTTTTTTTTTTTCCCCCTTCTCGGTGCCAGATATACATTCCAAAACCAATGTTCTCAAGTGAAAACATACAGTATTTAGACTAGTTGTAATTCACTAGTAATGTTGCCACATAATCATTTCACACACAATTGCTAATCGTGCCATGTGACAGAACTCTCTAGACTAGGGAACATACATATGACAGTAAAATTAAATTACCAAGCTGAAAAATAAAGGAAAAATGATCAAATAAAAGAGTGTATTCCAAGCTGGTTCAGACTATTAACCAAGTCTGTTTTGAATAGTTTTGTATATTTATAAAGGGATTAAAAACCTAGAAAATAACTCAATCTTAAGAATATAAACTTTTTCTTACTTCTGAAATACTTAGCTAAAATTATTTTTCCCCAAAGTAGTGACGTAACATTAAATAGGTTCTTATTCAGTCATTTATCATCATAACTTCTAAGAATTTTGCTCTTAAAATGATTTACTGAAGCTCATTCCAGTAACAGCAACAACAAAAACAATGAATGAAGTATATTCCTACCAAGCCTTCCTCTCCCTCTAACCACTTCAAGCCACTATCAGGCAGCCATAGAAATAAGGTGTTGGAACTACACCAGAGCTTCTGAGAGCACTCTCCTGTGAAAAGCAAAGCATGGCCTTGAACCGAACTCCACTTCTTCTCCTTTCACTCAAAAGGAACAACACAGAAAGTGGTGACTGAAAGTATTAGTGAGGTTTACATAGAAGAAAGCCAAGAGAAACACTCTGATAGGGCACACCCTTGCCTCCCTTCTTCAGGAACACACATGAGCATGAAAGAAATCAAAGTTATAAATAATCTTCACTGGTAAAAAAAAAAGTAGTAATGCTTCACACATGGTAGGGTCTGGCAGAATATGTTACAGAGCCAGCCTGTGAAATGCTTAGCTATCAAATTCATTCCAGTTGGCTGGGCTATGAACCCTATCATGTGTATTGAAAACTAGATGAAACATAACCAAATGCAATGATAAAGAGCAAAGAAAGTGGTGCTGGAAAAGTAATCATGAAGCTCAGCATGTTTAATGATTCTGTCAATATCTGGAGAAGAGGAATTTCATAGAACCGTAAGTATCCTCAGGGGGATTTTGCAAACATTAGGAAGAAATTATTAAAAAGGGATTGCAACACCAGTAATTTTTAAAAGAGGAGGAGGCATTATTATTTTAAAATAATAAGCTCAAGAAAATGCCCAACTAAATTTAAAAGCCAAGGTGACTTTTCCCTTTATGAGTGGTATACCCAGACTTATGAAACTACCAAAAAAGTCTACTCAAGCTTCAGTGTAATCCACCACAGACAAAATTCATCCCTTTCATCTCTTTGTGATATTAAAGGCACTACATGGAAAAGCACAGGTATTTCAAGAGAAATGGGTAAGAAAAACTAAATATGTCCAATGCTTTCCTTTCATAAATTGTTGCTGACATTGTTTTCCCACAACAGTTTTTAACTGCCCCTCAAACGAAATATTCAGGCAACTGTTTCACAGTCTTTTCAGAAAGGGATAAGCAAGTAAATAAATTTTAAAAATTAATGACGTTTCTGAATCAAATTGCAAATCTTTTATTCAACCTTTCCAAATAAATATGTAAATGTATCTATTCCTTCTCATGTAAGACTAAGGTTCAAAGGCGGCACTAACAAACAGTCTGTTTAAGTCACAGTTGTCTTCCTCCCCTTTAATGGCACCCACTGTATCATCCTACTATAAAATAAGGACTAAGGAATATGTCATACATTGGGGGATATATGTGTTTACAGACGATTCACAACAGTATCATGAAGACTAAAATATTTGAGAACAGTATTATATTGCACATATCTCACAGAAAAAAGAAGATGATTCTACAAAGGCAGAAGTCATTTGAGAAACAATGTAATACCACAAAATGTAGGGAAGTGTATGCTCTCCAGAAGACAGTGCCAACAGAGAATGTTTATAAAGGAGACAGTCCCGTAGGCAGCACGTGAGGTTGCTGAAAGTTTTCCTTTCACTTCAGACCAAGACCTAAAGCTAACAGGGAAATCACAATGTTCACTTCTAAAAATATTTAAGTGCTCCTCTTCGGCAATAGAGGCATCCCTAATCTGTGCAGATCAATGTTTTTTAAAATAAATTAAATTATATTTTAAATGGGCTTGAAAATTTACCTTGGGTTAATGTATTTAATAAAAGTCCTTAAGTTATGCAAATAATTAGACCTATATTAGCCCATCAAATACATAATCTTTTCTTCTAAATTGGCCTAACTCTTTCTAGATTCTTATCTTTTAGAAGTAAAACTAATAGAAGGGCATAGTAACTGGGCTAGACCAACATAGCGAAGTGTTCTGAGCTCATCTTGACCTGGCCTGGAAGTCTCTGGGACACAGGGCTGGTCATATTTTATCTTTTCATCTTAGTTTTGTTTTTTTTTTTTAACAGAAAAATCATGTATTTCAACCTAACAGGAGAACTGTTTATGAACCAGACATCTTCCATGATGGCTCTACTTAGGCTGTTTGATAATCCAGAGTTGAACTGGATTATCTGTTTGACTGTGGATTATCAGAGTGGATTATCTACTCTGTTTGACTGTGGATAAACTCTTTGACTGGATTATCAGAGTCAAACAGCCTAATTAGAGCCACTATGGAAGAGTCCTCGAGCCTGAGAGCCTCCTCTGGTAAGGGTTTTAAATGGAGGCACACACCTGAGGCATAGAGTAAAAGGTACGAGCTGGGGCTCTAGGGTCCTTCTGTCTAGGCTTGATCCTAGCCCCCTATTTACAATCGCCTGACCTTGGGTCAAGCTACTTCATCTCTCCATGCATGCCTCAGGTTCCTTAGCTATAAAATGGGGGTGATACTATTTCCTACTTCATAGAGTTGCTAGGAACACTAAACTAGATAATACATGCAAACTGTTTATAACATGGCTGAGCTCATCACTAGGGCTCAATCATTGTAGCTCCTCTTATTATTTATTTGAGTTGACTGTGACCTTTGCAATACATATGCAAATTTCAAATGACCCAGAATGTACCCTTAGATAATTAGTTCTATGTCATATTATCCTAACATGCACAGACTTCAGAATATTTGAAAACTTTTGCTTTCTTGTATATAATCCAAAATAAAAGGATTCAAGATGTATGCTAATTACCATTTCTAGGGACAAGTAGGAAATGGCATTAATGTTTGTGAAATTCAGTGTTTGCATGCCGTCAAACACTTCGTGGCAAACTGGATGTGAGCAATGCAAGCAAAATCATTAGGATTGCATCAGTAATCTGACTCCTTATGGCTTCAGTGATGGGTTTCCTGGAGTTGGCCATGAAAATGCATATTGATAATGCTGATCCATTAAGGGCCATGTGTGCTGTTTCAATGTGTTCCAAGTAATTTAATCATGCTTGTTTGGGAAAGGCTTTGAGCTGTCTTAGGAACATTTAAATACCTGGGTTTCTTAGAATATGCTAATACATTTAAATTATAGAGGGGTTTCCTGATTGCATTAGAAATGCATCCATCTTCTCCTTCTCTTCTTTGCAGAGGGCATGCTACTAGCTTTGTCACAACCAAATGTAAACTTCTCCAGGGCTGGTGTTGTTAATTACATTTTGAAGAGCAATTGGTTTCTCTCTTAGTAGTTATTCAACATCCATCAAACACAGTAATATCTGAAATATGCATACCACACATACATATATTTCATCCAACTCCCAAGTAAGTACACATGTGGATATTTCCCAGAAGTGGGTTTGGTGGAAAGCATCTAGAAGACTGGGAAGAAACTAAAAGGAAAAATAAACAGAAATTGTAGAAATATCAAGGTCATTTGAAAAAGCTTACACTTTCATTTTCAGAGAAAGCAGGAAAAAAAAAAAACATGAGATATAAGTAATACTTAGAAGAAAAAATATCTAGCCTCTTGTAGTGTAGTAAACTATAAAGTTCACACAAAATATTGGAAAGATTGCAAATGTGTCAGCAGAGGCCTCCTTCCTCTTTTCCAAACTACGAAAAAAACTTCCTGCAGAAGCTCCAAAGCGTATGACAAAATTTCTCTAACATTTACATCTGTAATGGTTTTTCTTCTGGAGAGAAGAAAAAATATCAGGACATGAAATTTTTGACAGCGTTTGTGATGTTCAGTAAGGTGGAAGTATGTTTGCAAACTCCAAACCTGACTGACTTGTTGTAGCACCTTTTCTGACAGGCAACGTTAAACAAATGTCTCACATAGAAGGCTCCTCTGATATGTGTGCTTGGGTTTGGGGAGGGGAGGAGAGGAGAAGCTTCATGTGCTGTCATGGGAAATTAATGGTCTAACTTAAGGAGTTTACAGACTATCATTTTTAATCAAACACAGGCAGTCTGTCAGCTAACATAAAGCAATAAAGATTGCAAAACAAAAGACCTTCTTTCTCTGCTTCATCCTCATCTTTACAATGACCTAAGTAAAAACTAGTCCTCTTTAAATACTTTACCACAAAATACATTTGGAAGTGCATATTTGTAATTTGTCTATTTGGATATCAAAAGCAACTCCAAGAAGAAACACTGGATGCAAATCTGTTTTAGGGGGGCAATGGTCCGAAGGCACACAGGAGCACAAAACCTGAACCATGAACTGTGTGTGGTTTCCTAACAACCAGTTGTCTGTTCTTGATATCCTGGTTCTGACAGTGATAACTATATGACCTTAATTTCCATGAAAAAGTCACATTACTGATTCACTCACCAAATATTTACTGAGAATCTAGTGTGTGCTAAAATTCATTCAAGTTCTAGTTATGCAAAGCTAATCAAATAATGGTCCCTAGCATCTTCTTAATGAGGGAGAAGAAATACTCAGGAAGTAATGTGCTAGGTCCCACAAGGGCACAGAGGAAAAGGAAAGGGACCACTGAGACATGAGGAGCAGTAAGAGAGGTGGTAGAGGGCTGGGCGCAGTGGCTCATGCCTGTAATCCTAGCACTTTGGGAAGTCGAGGCAGGTTAATCACGAGGTCAGGAGATAGAGACCATCCTGGCTAACACAGTGAAACCCTGACTCTACTGAAAATACAAAAAATTAGCCGGTCGTGGTGGCACGCACGTGTAGTCCCAGCTACTTGGGAGGCTGAGGCAGGAGAATCATTTGAACCTGGGAGGCGGAGCTTGCAGTGAGCTGAGATCACGCCACTGCACTCCAGCGTGGGAGACAGAGCTAGACTCCGTCTCAAGAAAAAAAAAACAGGGTGGCAGAAGGCTCCCCAGAAAAGATGTTGCTGAGGGATGAGTAGAAATTCATCAGGTGAAGGAGGAGGGAAAGGGCATCAAGTAGAGAGAAAGAAAACACATACAAAGATTCAAAGGGATATAGCTACGGCCGAGCACTGTGGCTCACAAAACTTTAAATAGTTTGCACTACAGGAAGAATACAGAAAAATGAAGGAAATGATGCTTAAAAGAGAGTTCTACAATCCCGTCTTTCTCATGCACTTACTAAATGAAAAGACTCTGAGGGCCTAGGCATGAGAGGGGCCACCAAATGAAGGTGGCCTGGATCCCTGAATCACCTTGTGGTACATCCCATGGAGTACCTGGGAATGGCTCTCTTCAGGCCTAGGCTCCAGATCCAACAAAGTGCAGAAAACACAGGATTTATAATCAGATTCACAGATTTTTAAGTTTTGCCTCTAATACTATGTTACTTTAAACAAGAAACTGTCCAAGCCTCAACTATAAAACAGAAATAATATGTCTCCTTCAAACTATTTCTTAGGGTTGGTATGAGGACCAAAAAAGACAATGTATTTTCAAGTATTTTGCAAACTGTATTTAAATGTTAGCTATTAATGCTAGTATATACTTTACATATTTAAGTAAACATCATAATCATAGTAATAAAGTTATAACAGATCTAACCATGGGAACCACAGTCACTCAACTACAAAATTTAAATACAATGGGAATAATTGCATCCCAAGATGGCAGGGGCCAAGTGACACTCAACCATCAAAGGCAAAGAAGGCATAGCTACAGTAATGGACAGCAGGGGCAGAGCAGCAATCAGAATAGTCTGACTTCTGTAGAGCTCTGGCATTGGCTAATTAACCACAGTGTTCCTAGAAGTGAAATTGACAGGAAGCCTACTGCATTCCTACTTCATTGATATAAACAGAAAACTTCTAGGTCAAATAGACAAAAGACTAATTTGAATTATAAAAACAGGAATCACAGCCCCTCAATCAATTTTCAGACTTGAGCCAGTTTATAGACCCAGAACTCCTTGAATGAAGGGGAGGCCAGGTCCCCTTGAGGAAGGAGCCCACTGCATTACTGACAATTTATGCAGTGAATCTTTCTCCCATCCTTCCCCAAGGAGACCTCTGGCCTTCTACCATGGTAACTGTACACTGGGGAAAGGGAAATGATCAGTAGAGGAAGTAGTCATCAATACCTATGATCAACAACAGCTATGACCACGTGACCAGTTGCAGAAATAAGGACAGTAATTATAATGAGTAGTTCCTCCTCCTTTTGTTAAAAACATGTTTGTGTACGTATACATTTGCATTAAGAAAATTGCTTCATTTCATTTCCTTTTTCCTTCATTATGTGACATAAGATTTATTGACTTCATATCAGCATTTAAGTATTGTTAACTTCATGTAACAGCATTTGGGTTGAGGACTGGTGTGTTTCTGGTTGTAAAAAGGACAGTTGTATTATGTTAAGTGTAATGACCTTATTATTGTCTTTAACATTATACATGATCTCAGGAGATGTATATGGGTTCCAGTTGACAAGGGGTGGACTTGGGATGGTTAATAGTGAGTGTCAACGTGACTGGATTAAAAGATACAAAGTATTGATTCTGCGTGTGTCTGTGAGGGTGTTACCAAAGATTAACATCTGAGTCAGTGGGCTGGGAAAGGCAGACCCACTCTTAATTTGGGTGGGCACATTCTAATCAGCTGCCAGCATGGCTAGAATAAAGCAGGCAGAAAAACGTGAAAAGGGCCTTCCAGCCTACATCTTTCTCCCATGCTAGATACTTCCTGCCCTCAAACATTGGACTCTAAGTTCTTCAGTTTTGGAACTTGAACTGGCTTTTCATGCTCCTCAGCCTGCAAACGGTCTATTGTGGGACCTTGCGATCATGTGAGGTTCTAGAGAACCCTGACTAATACACCAAATAACACCTGTGTTCTATCCTGAGTCATCTCCAGACAATGTGCTCAGTGCTATAATAAAAATATAGCAAAATCACAATAATTTTTAAAAAGCAGACAATGATCCACTTACATTATGCAAGTGTGGGTAGAAGTAGGCCCAGGAAAAAGTTGGAAGAAAAGGGGATACATGAGCTGATTCCTGAAGGATAAAATGTCTTTCAGATAATGAAGGAGGTCAAAGGTCAGTGTTGGTAGATGCCTTTTTGGTAGAAAGAAAAAAAAATTGAAAATAGCATGACAGACCTGGAAAAAGAAAGGGTTCATGCCTTTGAAGTGTACAAGGGGGGCCTGAGAGCAGTGCGCATAAAGTCAGAAAGTCAGGCCTTCTATACTACAACAAGGAGTTCCACTTCAAGGGCTGGGGATAAGAAAACACAAAGAAGGAGGGGAATGACATGGATCCCTCTGGAAGAAGTGTAGAAGATGGATTAAAGAAGTTTAGGTTTGGAGTAGCAGAAACCAATTAGGAAACTGAGCGACTGAAGCGATGGCAACAAGTATCGAAGGGGGGATTGGATAAATTTGAGACATATTTATAAAGTAGGACTGGTAGAAATTAGCAACATTAGATGTGTGGGGTAAGAGGGTCTTACCCCACACAAGGGTCTTCTAAGTGGAACTTCAAGATTTTTTGGTCTGGATCCCAAAGGGGATGGAGGGAAGTGGGATGAAGACCAGAGGTGAAACTACCTCTGAAAAAGAAATGGCATGAAAAGAGCTGTGCCTCTGCAACAGATAATCTTCTAAGCGTAAAAAAGGAAACCGGAAGAAATTTAGCACTAGTGGAATGATGGGCTCCTTTGTCACAGATTTTCTGTTATTCTCAAATTACCACAATACCCTCGTTAGGAACACAGTCTCCACAAAGCCAAGGACAGTGTCTGGCACAGAGTAAGCACTCAGTGAGTATTTGCTGGAAAAAAAAGAATGAATTAAAAATAACTGAAAAACATGACTATGTTGAAGAATTTTGCCCCAAAATTCAGTTTAAATACTGTCAACTCCCACTGAATGTTGAAGTTGCATTTTTAAAATCAACATGTCAATCAAAAATATGTAGAAAAGAAAATGTAATGAGTTGAGGCTTATAAAGCAGACAGACCTCCAACATTCAGAGAAGGATGTTGGTTTCTTTTTAGTCTTCATGAAATCCTCATATCAATTTTCTTAAAAGCTTCAAAGAAAGAAAGAACTGTAGATTCACTTAGAGGCATTTCTGAGCATTGATGCACCTCTGTCAACCCTGTTCAGCATTTATAATTTCATGCTAAAGAATGAATTTAGTGGCCTATTTTTGTACAATGTTCTTTACTATTCTTATTTCCACTCTTACATTGAGAAGATGTTCTACCATTTTTCACAGATGCAAAAAGCAAAACTAAATAGAATACGCAAAAAAAGATATTGATGGATGCCAGCACCCTCAGCACACTGGACAGAGTAAGAGAGCTTCAGGTGGTTGGCAAAGCACTGTGGGTGACACTGATACTAGCAGCCACCAGGAGAGGCTGCAGATGTACAAAAACTTGAAAACAAAAGTGGCTGCAACAAATGTGACTGTATAAAATATATTCTAATAATCAACTAGCTAAAGTGAAGGCAATGAGTGTGTGTGTTTATATGTATGTATATGTATGTGTGTGTATGTATGTATGTATATATGTGCTCAGGACAGTATAAAGAGGTTAAAAAAGTATCTTCTAATATTCAAGAATTACAATGAAAGGTTCTGCAGACATACTAAAAGAATATTCAATATCCATCCAGTTTGCCTTATACATTTAAAACTGCCCCCACTACTTTTACCTTCAATTAATTTGCTCATTTGCTCAAAACATTTTTTAGTGACTGCCTGCTAGGGACCAGAACCATGTGATTTACGATCAATAAAAGTAAATTCCCAACTCACTACAACTATGTTAGGGTCTCTCAATTGGGTCCACACCTGATCATGGTTTCCTGTGATAATTCTGCATCTGGCTCTTGGCTAATCCCTCATGTCAAGCTTCTCTCCTCCCTCTTTGACCGAATTTACTGCCCCCAAAAACTAGCCTACATATTGATGTTGGTTTAAGAACACTGACTTAAGCTGGGTATGGAGGCTATGGTGGGAGGATCGCTTGAGCCCAGGCATTCTGCAGCGTGCTATTATTGCACCTCTGAACAGCCACTGCACTCCAGCCTGGGCAACACAGCAACATCCTATCTCTTAAGAAAAAAAAAAGAGAATGTCGATTTTAAATTGCCAATTATCTTTCCTTAAAAAGGATGGATCTTAATTCTAAGAAAAATCCCTTTTATTTAATAAAAGTAGCAACTCGTGTTAATTGCCAATTATCTCTTCACTGACTGATCAGAAAACCCAAAGTCTAGGAAACATGTCAACTAATTTTTGCTTTCCTAGCTTTTACTACCAAAGCTGTAGGAAACAGTCTACGTCCATCACGGAGAGAATGTGGCTTCCAGCTACACTGGCTCACTGCCCTGCTGGACACTGCGCCACCGCAAGATCTCTTACTCTCCTGAGAACCTCCTTGAACCCACGAGATAGGAAATCAAAAGATTTCTTGGAAAGTTGTTTAGAAGAAGTTTAATTTGTGAACAGTTTTTAGGACTGTAGGATTCTAAAAGTTCTTTTATTCCAAAATAATGATTGAATATTATATTTTATAATTGCTAATTTCAGTAGTATACTGACACAATGACTAACATAAAGAAATCAATGTTAGTCTATGGATGACTAACATAGACATCATGTCACACAAAAGAAGTCAGGCACCAAAGAGTATATACTATATGATTCCATTTATATCAAGTTAAACCACAGGCAAAACCAATCTATCTGTAGGGACAGAATTCACAATAACAGTTATCTCTCAGGGAAGGAGACTGACTGTCAACATAAGCAAGTCTTCTAGGGTACTGAAAATGATCGATGTCAATGTCTTATATCTTGATTTGTGTCATGGTTATACTTGTGTATACATATGTAAAAATTCATACAAATATACAAATATATAAAAATATGTGTACAGATTTATACATTTGAATGTATGTATGTGTATCTCAATAAAAATTTTAAAAGACTTAAACATGTATAGATTCTGAATTTAAGGAGTCCAATTAAGTAACATACTTCCATATTTTTTCACTAAAGAGTGATATGGTAGAAACTTGTTAGCATTACAGTTTTTTTTTTTTTCTTCTCGACATTATTGAATACTTTCTCCCTATTTACAATGTGGTATTTTACAGAAATAGGCTTTGAAGAATGCTCACCGAGTTTAAAAACAGTATGATTGTCAAAATTACTATTCTTTCCCAACTAGTAAAAACAACATAAAAACATCAAACATTCCAGCAACTATTTCAAGTGCAACATGAAAGTCAGACCCAGCCCTTCCCAGGTTCATAACCACCACTCTTACCAAAAAATGAAATTAAGGTAATTCAAAACTAAAACTTCCTTTATGATGCTTCCACCTTTCTTCTCCTTTCTAGCTGGCTGTTCTCACTTATCTTGCTGAATCAAAGAAGGTTCCTTTCTCAGTTATTAAATAATAAAATCCTAAGAAAATATCATTGCTTATTTTGGGGTTTATTTTTGTTTAACTACAAAAAGGAAAATAAAAAAGATCTCATGACCATGAAAAGAAAAATACTTCACTTGCAGTATGACACATTTTTAAAAAACACGGTAGGCAATATTAACGATCAAATGTTCAAATGACAATTATGACCAAAGAAGAGTCTTTAGTATTATATAGAAGGCTCAGTAACAAAGAATGCAAAACAGAAACAGAACAAAGTAAACAGGAAAGAGGTTGTGTGTGTGTCTTTCTGTTTTCTGAGGAGCGAGAGGAATGATAAAATAATTTTTTCCCAATCATATAAAGAAACAATGCATAGCCAACACTCAAAGGAATATATGTTATTAAAGGGAGAGACTGTATTTTCCCCCTAGGTATGCCTATGTTATTTTTAACACTAAATTACATTATCAATTCAGATTTCAAAATCAGATGTAAATGGCCCTGCGGCTGGACATAAACATATTTCATCGAATGCTGAATAAGCAGATTTTGTATATTGCAGTCCAAGAGGCGAATACATGTTCAGAATACATAAAAAGCAGCCTACAAATTATGCAAGCATCTTGTTCTGAATAGTCTTTTCTACTGTCTTTTATATGTAAGCTGCTAATAAGGTTAATTAATAACAAAATGTAATTGATAAAGAGACAAAAACCTGCATCTAAAATATCAGCTTAAATCTACGTCAAAATCACAGCAGCAAAGTAATGCTGATTTTAGGGTTATTTGGAAATACAGTGTTGGTCCCAAATTAGCTTTTACAACAAAAGAAAGCTGGTTTTCTTTTTCCTTTAACAGTCACTGGAAGAGTTAAGTTATACTCGTATGTACCAGTTAGTGGACATGAAAAAGAAAAAGAAAAATACAAAAACAAAAGCAGAGAAGAAAAAAAGAGGATAGAAGGAACTATATGGTAGGGAGTGGTGGCGTTTGTCTAACAACCCTTCCATGAGTCTCCTTGTGTTCGACAGAAGAAAGTCTATGCTGAAGTGACACAGAAGTCAACTATACTCCCTTGACCCTGCCAATGATAATCATCAGCATTAAGCTGAAGCATAAAAAAGTAACTCAAATGAGCAAGATTGGAAGAAACATATCTCCCCAGAGCTCTGAAGTTGCACAGTATGCTAGAAAGGCTTATAATCAGAGATTTAAAGAATGTAGACCTGGAAATTCAACAGCCAGTTAACTGCATCATAAATTCAGCTTCTGGTTAATCATCTCCATGAAAAATATTATCTCCCAAGAAAAGCTTTCCTATTTCTGCTGCCTTATTCATTTGAAAATTTTCATTGTGTAGAGCAGAATCTCTTGAAACATACAACCAACTAGTTATAATCCATATGTACGAAGCAACAAATAACAAAATGACTTTATCTCTTTAAGTGATTTCAATATAAAGTGATCTCTTTATATACGTAAATAGGTAAAAAATATTGTTTCTCCCCTGTTTTTCACTAACATTTCCAGTTTTTCCTACTGTTTCTCATGAGAAATGGCCTATTCTTTCGTGCTAAGTAGATTGGGATGCCTCACCTCTTTAGAAATTGCTGAAATGTGCATATACACATGGGTTGAAACCTTGACTGGCTCTCCATTTTACTCAGTAGTACAAAACTGCCCATTTAGTTGCAATCAGTGTTTAGCCATATGTCATACATTTTGAAAATATAAAAGTAAAAAAAGTTTAGAATGAAATTTTTTAATCTCCAAAAGTTAGGTGGTTTGAAGGTTTATAGCATTTAACATTTACAATATTAAATCAAAAGAAGTTACTCAAATATAGGGCTTGAAATCTATGTATATCAACCACTCAGCACTTCACAGGCCTTACAGGTCAGGCAGACTGAAAACTAGCAATACTTTTTCATAATTCTGAGCAGAGGGGAAAAAATGGCTGTGTTTCATAAAAATGCAACAAGGTGTCCACATTTCCGCCCATGCATGAATAATGTATGATCTACAACATTATTTGCTAGGCTGTCTAATCACTAACATCTTTCAAAATGTCTACATAAGCTTTAGCTCATTAAGAACAAACATGCATCTGTATAAAAATATCAATACCTGTGAACACTGAGAATAATATTCTGCTAAATAAGTATCAATGTACACATCAAATTGACATGGGTAGAACAATGTCACTGCATTTTTCAAAGATAAAAATATTAGGGAAAATGTGCTTAATTATAACAGTAAATTATATATGCCTTTGATCTGAAAATATTGGCAATATGTGATATTATAAGTACTATAATTATTAAAACAAAAAGTATAAAATAAAAATGCTAATCACAATTCTTTTTTACTTTGAAATGTCATTTTTGGAAACAGAAATTACTGGTTAATAGCATAATCACCTTTGGAGCCTTTCACTGCTCCAGGTTTGGTTTCAGTTACTTCCTGTCCTAACTTTAAGCATCTCCTAATCACAGGCATTTCAAAGCTATTTCACAAACAGGCCACAAAACAGTACCCTATACTGCTGCAATATAGCGATTTCTATGTGTAACATCTACATCTCAGAGTAATTTTTAGAAATTCTTCTCTATGCATTAGATATGACTACAACTACTTGTTTTGACTGTTATTAGTCTTAAGGATGGAACACAGCAAACCAAACCGTCCATCACCAAAAGCCCAAGGTGCCAAGAGAGTTTCATCTTCTTAACTGACCTAGATGCCAGGACTTTCCTCACTGACCAATAAATATTTCATTTTTTGCTCTACCTAGAAAGACATAAATTGATGTCTGATCTTAATGAGGTGTGGATGATAATTACTAGTAAAAAATGCTTATAGCCCAGATATTCAATATTCCAGCAGTGTTCAACAGAACTAGAATCAGTAACACTTTGCAACTTGAATGGCATCATCAACCCCATGTCCCCAGCCTCCTGCCTCTGCCATGTCACAAGATTACAGACAACTGTTCTTCAGTTGTCCCGTAAGAAATACATCACTTCATGCATGGCAAGTATTCATTACCCTAAAGAGCCAAATGCCTTTTAAAAGCCAGTTGAAGCAAATAAGCAACAATTCTCCAACACACTATAAAACTCACTTGCTACATAAACTTTTAAATTTCAAAATGCCAGGCCTTCAGATTCCCTAAATATTATAAAAGCACTGCCCAGTCACAGAATCACAAAACTTAACGGGTAGAAAGCAACATCCAAACCAACCAACTCGTTTATTTAATGCTTTTCCTTACTGTTTTCTCTTTCTGGTTAAGCGCATCTGTTGAAGATTAAATTTCTAGAAAGAAACGAGGTATAGTATTATCTTGCTTTTACTCTTTACCTACCAAGACATTGTCATTAAACACTTACTGAATGTTTTTCCTTCCTTTACAGATAAGGGAAATGAAGGCTCACAGTGATTTGGCAGACATCAAAACTTAGAATGTATTCACTTCTATCCAGCCCCAACACTTCACTTCTTCACTTTTAGTGGTCTAATCTCTCTCTCATACAATGTACAAAACTCTTTTCCAGTTAAAATAGGGCTCCAATGTAAGGATGATTAAATACCACTTTAATTAATAGTCTGTTCTGACAGTGAATTTTAATATATATTCTCTGAAAGAGGTAATTAAGGTCAAATGAGGTCACAATGGCAGGGCCCTGATCCCATAGAGCTGATATTCTTGTAAGAGGAAGGGACACCAGGAAGCTCTGTCCCAGTGCACAGGGAAGAGGCCATGTGAGGACTCAGAAGGTTTCCTTGGGCCAGTGTGTCCCTGTTTTTGAGTCATGTCCTAGCTAACCACTGTTTCTAAAGCAGTGATGGGCTGCATTAAATGTTGCCATCCTTCTTTGACAATTCCACCTATTTAACTGGGACTCTGTGGTTATGAGGTGCTAAGTGCACCTGTCAAAGGCATGACTTTGTTTCGATTTAGCAACGCTCCCACCAATACGCCTTATTGGTCCAGGAAGAAAAAATGGCATTAGAGTATTTTCTGAATGATACTTCTAGTTAGGTGCAAGCATTCAGATTTTCTAAGAAATAACTTGTGTTCTCACCTGTTTGCGCTAAGTGAAAGAACTGTACTAACAAATCTAAGGCACAATAAATTACCTGTTTTTAGACTTGCAGAGAATAAAGAATAATAAGAAATGAATGAAAAAAAAACAAAGAGAAAAGTAAATTCTCACTCCTTCTCCCCACAAATCCCACAAATAACAGCTACAAAGTAATTTCAAATTTCCTGAAAAGACATTATATATTAATTGTAATAAAAAGTGTCACCCTGATTTAAATTGTGATTGATACTATAATAAAATGTACTTCATTGCCAAAGGTTTCTTTATATTCAGATCATGGTTAATAATTACCATGATGTAATTATTCAAAAATAATTATTTTTGGAAAGAAACCTAAATGCACATCAGAACTACACAAAAGAAGAGAAATAATGTCACTCAAATTCCAACATTAACATATCTTCCTTCTGTTTCCCAAAATCAAGGCCCATAACATAAATTCCATTTATAAGAATGAACTCATTCATTTGTCTTAAAGCCTTCTAGAGAAAGCTGAAAGACAGGAAACATGTCAATGGAAGAAAAAAAGGCATCAGTTATATCACTTTCAGAGTCTACATTTTAGGGAAAGTATTTCAGAATCTATCTGGGCATGGCTAGAAACCGTTGTTTTACTATGGTTTTGTTCATTTAGACCCACAGGCAGAAATACTGATTAGATGACCTGTTATTGGCTGGGCACAGTGGCTCACACCTGTAATCTCAGCATTTTGGGAGGCCGAGGTGGGCGGATCACCTGTCAGGAGGTTGAGACCAGCCTGGCCAACATGGCAAAACCCCATATCTACTAAAATACATTAGCCGGGCATGGTGGCACATCCCTGTAATCCCAGCTATTTGGAAGGCTGAGGCACAAGAATTGCTTGAACCCAGGAGGCAGAGGTTGCAGTGAGCCGAGATCACACCATTGCACTCCAGCCTGGACAACAGAATGAGTTAAAAAAAAAAAAAAAAAAAAAAAAGACCTATCATTAAAAACATTCATTAAAGGTTTAATTACAGACAATGTCTTGGTAGGCTAAGAGTAAAGCAAGTAAGATAATATACTATACCCCATTTCTTTCTAGAAATTTACTCTCTAAGAGACATGCTTGACTGTAAAGAGAAAACAATAAGGAAAGCATTAAATAAGCAAGTAAAGGGACAAGCAGAGTTAATGGGCAGTGAACAAATTAGAAGTCAGTATATTTGACTCTCACATCCTGTGAGATTTCCTAGTGATAGAACTGCAGTAGCTATGAGAACAGTATAAAAATAAGTTAGCAAGATTACCAGAATTGAGGACCCCGTATAATAATTTTATGAAAGGAGAGTAAAAGCAACTGCTGAGAATACACAAACCAGCATAACGGGAAATTGTGCTGTGGTATTCTTAGAAGGGTGGTTGGAATTGTCAACATAGAAACTCTCCAAGCTGCAAAGAATGCACTGCTAGAATAAAACTATGAAATGAATGATTTTAATAAATGAAGTGTATAGAATAGTCATATGCAAAGTTTCAGGAAGACACAGTACCAATGACACCAGACATAGGGAAAAAGTAGCAAAGGAAAGTGAAGGACCTACACACTTGAAAGGGATGGATCTCCCTCCACTGAAAACAAATGTGAGTTTGCCAAGAGACCATGTAAGAAAAAAAAAGATATAATGTTTAAATAGGTCCTGACTTTTGATAAAAGTCAACTTGTGATAAGTTCCTCTAGAACTTATTTCATTTTATTTTTGAGATGGAATTTTGCTCTTGTTACCCAGGCTGGAGTGCAGTGGCGCAATCTCAGCTCACTGCAACCTCTGCCTCCTGGGTTCAAGTGATTCTCCTGCCTCAGCCTCCCAAGTAGCTGAGATTACAGGCACATTCCACCACGCCTGGCTAATTTTTGTATTTTTAGTAGAGATGGGTTTTCACCATGTTGTCCAGGCTGGTCTCAAACTCCTGACCTCAGGTGATCCACTCGTCTCGGCCTCCCAAGGTGCTGGGATTACAGGTGTGAGCCACCGTGCCCAGCCAAACTTATTTTTAATATGAGCTAAGTTATAAATAAAGAATAATTATTGTAATCAATTAGAAAAAGAGTTTGGCAAATTGGCATGGAAAAATAATATGAGTCAGTTGATAACAAGCAGAAACACATTCAAGAGCATTAGGATAGGGAACTGCTGGGTAACAGGAAATGTGATTTCTCAATAATGTCAAACCGGTTGAGAGAGGCTGAACCAATTTACATCCTCCTACAAGGTATAAGACATCCCACTGATCCATGTCCTCACCAATATGTGGTGTTTTCAGGCTTCTTTGTTTTTTGCAACCCATGCGGCTACAAAGAGAGGAGCTTGCAGGTAAGGATATGATCTTATTTTTTTCTTTCCCCAGGACGTGGCATAATCAGAGTCTAATAACAAGCACTGCGTAAAACTGAAGTGAAGAAGCCTAGACCTGAACCAAGATCACTTGTCATGTTTTCCATTTGAAATTTGCAATCCTGTACATTTTTTCCACCTTTCATTCTTCTACACTGCCCCTCCCATTTTGCTACACTATCTTTCAAATAACAGAATGCTAACTCATGTTCACTTAAACTAGCATAGAATAAAAGCAATGACCATTTTAAAGAACAGAAAACATATCTACACAATTTTTGTTTACATAATCTCATAAAAATAAGAGCAACTACGTCTGAACAAGAGACCACATCTAACTTGGAGATAGGAAAATATGCATCATAAGTATTCAATAAATATTTGTTGAATATAAAAGAAAATTTTTAAATTATAATAGTACTAATAAAATACACAGGTATGATAATGCACACTGGTTCATGTAATTACAAAAATGAAACTTCTAAATTTTAGAAGAAATAATAAATCCAACACTCAGGAAATGCTGAAGCGTAAAAACTCAAATAAAAAAAGTAAAAAACCACTAAAAGATCTTAATCATTTCAAGTTCCACAAGTCAATCAGGAGTTTTCGACAAGGTTGCAATTTTGGGCCAAGGGCTAATTTAAACTCTATCACAGTCATCTGTTCATCGAAGAATGAACTTACCTTTCAGACCACACAATATTTTTGGAATTTCCATTAAGAGATACAGAGAGAAAGAATGAATGATAAACTATATCAGGCAACAAACTTTTTTCACTTTTAATCAATAATAAGTTAAAATTTTGAATGAAAGTAGAAATCAAGTGAGTAAAACCACTGGGAGTACTACCAAGCCTTGAAACAGCTTTCTAGCAAAGCAGCATTTATAAAGACTTAACAAGTAACTGTCAAGAACTGTAATACATTAAGTTTCACCAGAATCTTCTACAAAAAAAAAATGCATTTTATTAAGTGTAAAATAAGTACTAACATATATATTTACATATATGTGTGTGTATATATATATTTCATTCTTCTAACTTCACATTTAAAAAGAAAAAAAAAAACAGAGGAAAAATTTCTTGAGAAGTGGTTACTGACAACACTGTTAATGGCTTCTAAAGGATTTCTTTTCTACTTGGGAATAAATGTAAGCACAAGAGTTCCACTTATCCAAACTACAGTGTAACTTAGCAGTAAATTATGGCACTAAATCTAGGTTAGAAGATGCCTACCATGATTAAGGTATTTTCCAATTTCTAACAATTAGCAACATTAACTAAGTAGAAATCAATTGTAATTGAGGAAGACAGTGAAAACTAAACTAATTACCAAAGTCAATTGATATATATAATCAATGTTATTTAATCTATAAATTCTGTATGTTATAATTTACTTATACACATATAGTACTTATCAACTAAACCTACAGAGAAATAGTTTTGATTTTCTTAATCTCTTAATAGTCTTAGTTTTCTTAATCCCATGCTTCTTAAATGAATTTACTTGCTACAAATCTCTGCTAAAACAGACTTTTTTTTTTTTTCTCAGTGTTTTTATTTATTGATGAAATTTTAGACAAGAATTAAATTTGATAGTCTGTAAAGTACCTAGCTCCTTGGCTTGTAGGCAGGCAATAAATATTAGATCTTTTTTTCCCATTTGCTAACCAGATTCCCTTGTGTTCTCTATCCTTTACATTTGTTTGAATGCTAGCATACCTATAACTATGTTAGATCACCTTGAGAAGCACACCACAATATACTGCTTGCTTTCTTCCTACAGTGTATTATCTAATTTTGATGTAAAACAGACTTCTTAAAGTCAATAAAATTTCTTTAAAAACTTTTTATTGTGTGAAAGTCAAGTTTTCGATATTTAATTTACATATTTATGTTTTTGTATTTAAAATCAATTGAGGAAACTAATCCAGTACAATTTAGAACACTGGTTACCCATATAAGAGATTAGAACGTAATTAGTTCTAATGGTATCAATTTAGTAAGTCTCAGTTAATGAGAAGGTAGGACAATTATAGTAATAAACTGTTTATGCTTGGAGAAAATATTCATAATATTATCTCTGGCCAGTTCAACAGCATTTGTTTAACTGTTATTCCAAATGCCTCAAATATTACAGAAGTGATCTGAGAAAGGTAAGGTGATATTCTGAAGTACCTAACATTTAGTAAATTCAGGAGTTTCTGGTCTATTATATGAAAATGCCACAGATATATACTCTGGTTCTTTACAGAGAAAACATACAATTGATAATATATTAGATATCTGGATCCCAAAAGATGCATTTAAAAAATTGTGGTTAAAAAAATACATAACATTAAATTTACCATCAACCTTTTTTAAAGGTACCGTACAGTAGTGTCAACTATGTGCACATGGTTATGTAACAGATCTCTAAAACTTTCCTATCATAAACTGAAACTTTTTATCTACTCAAACTTTTTATCTACTCAACAATTGCCTCTGACTAACTTTGATAGTGAAGCCCTAAAATTAGAACAAATTTCTTTTATGACTTGTTTCAATGCTGACGCAACAACTGGCATTCAGTAGAGCAGCACAAATAATGAAAATATTGATCTTCAGTAAGTACATCATAGCACTTGACTTACCTTAGTAATGGGTGGAATATGACGGTAATGTTTCTGGCTCCAGGTTTGCAGACAAATTTTGTTCCTCCACCTTCAATTAAGTTGTCATCAGGACCCCCTTTCAGAAGAAAGAAAAAAAAGAGACTTAGCTCATTGAAACGTTTATAAATAAACAAACCAAGCATATCTAGATGAGTCCTATACTGTCATAATTAGGACCGTCTTTGCAAGCAATAACCTTCGGTATGTACAAAATTATTTTGAACGACTTCATCCAATCTTCCTCACTTGAATAAACAATAGATTAGAATTTTCACTCTGGCCGGGCAAGGTGGCTCACAGCTGTGGTCCCACCAGTTTGGGAGGCTGAGGAGGGTTGAGCACTTGAGGAGTTCGAGATCAGCCTGGCCAATATGGTGAAACCCTGTCTCTATTAAAAATTTTTTTAAAATAGCCAGGCGTGGTCGCATGTGCCTGTACTCCCAGCTTCTCGGGAGGTTGAGGCAGGAGAATTGCTGGAACCCGGGAGGCGGAGGTTGCAGTGAACCAAGATTGCACCACTGCACTAAAGCCTGGGCGACAGAGCGAGACTCCATCTCAAAACAAACAAACAAACAAACAAACAAACACCCAGCATTTTTACTCTGAGTAAGAACATGGAATCACAGTAAGAACAAATGCTACATTTAAAGGAACAGTGCAAGGCTACAATTCCGTTAAGGTGAAAATTTTGATCTCTAATGACCAGGGTCCATCTTGGACAGTATGGGACATAAAGCTTTCAGAGAAAGGATGAAGTGCCTGCCATTCTAAGTTGCTGCACATTGTAAAGACTGGAGCAGAGATTCATATAAGCCTAACTTACCATAGTTTATCAAATCTGAGACCCCAATGATTATAAGACACACTATTATTTTACATATCACCAAGAAAAAAAAAAAAGTCCTGCTATTTAAACTATATAATGCTTTCTTGGAACGTTTCCTTTTCCTTGTTGAATAGCTCCTTTGGCTTTTTACATAAACAAATGGTTACCATAAACCTCTCAGGCACATTCAATAAGGAAATATAAGAAAAATAAGTTTGTTAAGGTATTCTTAACACTAAGTAATATTTGAAGTCTAGCTCTTTCGAATCACTCTGACTCAGAGTTTTCAATGTCCTTGTTTTCTAAACATTGTCATCCACTGTCACCAAGAGCGTGTGTTTCATAAAAGAGTGCTCCATGCTGCATCCTATATTTTATTCCACGCTGCTGATATCCATCCTGCAAAGTTTAAAGTTGATGCTTTCTTGATGCTATCAGAAGGTTTAAACAGAAGGCTTTCCTATCCCGACCAGGACTCATACTCTTTCCTCAAATGGTCCTTAATTGCTTCATTAACGGAAACACTGAAGGGTCATGGTGCAAGCAGTAACGCAGGCTCACACACACCGCACCGGTGACAATTCACCATGACTGGTTTCCAGTAGGCAGCCATTAAGATGCCACTGATTTCAGATACATCCTCATTTCAGAGAATTTAGAATGTGAAAAGATGTATCACTTTGGATGCTGGGAAAAATGCTCTCCCCCTACTTGTGTTTCTTGCCACTATAATGAAGTTCACCTAATGTAATCTCTGACCTCTCTCCACCTTTTACCCACTCCAGGGACAGTGATATAATGACTCTGACTGATAAAAATTGAGAAGAAAAGGCTGGGCATGTATGGCTTAGCAACTCCCATATTCCACCTTAGAAACTAGAGTGCCTGAAGACAGTTAAGTGGTGTCTGGTGTAAGTTTAGCTATAAAGGCCCTGCTTTGTCAGAGAACGCCTGAAGTGGGCCAACATCTTTTCTAAATGGGTGAGTAAATCTGTTTAATTGTGATGTTCAGTTAGCAAGCTTTGTTTGATTCTCAAACTGGGTTACATCCTGCAATCTGGCTTAAATCAATATAAAAGTGACATTTCACTTACTATCTACCTTACTTATTTCTCAATAGTTTCAAAACTCTGGCAGGAAAGATAGCTACTCTTTAGTGGGCTTCCTCAAAACCCTAGCAATCTACACTTACAACATTTGGTTTCCTTCTTCTAAATTAAACATTTTCTTTCTGAGTATCGTTCTTTGCATGTTACCAAACACAGCTAAATCTCCCTTGATTTATTATCTATCTAAATGGTCTCTAGGCATCTTGGAAATTGCCTGATAAAAACATGTGAAGCTTCAGAAATCCATACCCTGGATCATCAGGACGTCCCAGAGGCATCAGAGTCTAGACATTTGGATCAGTTGTTTCTACCAACTAATCAGTGCATACTTTTTCTTAAGAATAACCAAAAATACAATGGCATAGTCAACCCTTAATTAAAAATCATGGACTGTTTTTTCTCATTAAAAAAAATCAATCTTGTACAAGGTTTGCATCAGAGATATGAACGTGCTGCTAAATTTTGCTGAGTTAAGGAAAGCATGAAGACTAAAAAAAACACTATACTTCTAATAAAATCCTCCTTGAAAGGTCACATGGTATAGTTACAAAAATGATAGAATAAGTATAACTTCTTTAACAACATATTTCCTTTTAAGATTATAAAATCTAGTCAGAATTCATTCACGAAGGAGATGTGTATAGAAGAAACCGGGATATATTCTACACTTCAGGAACAGGTAAATAAGTCTACATAAAAATAATGTAATAATCGACCCAATATGAACATGTCTTTTGATAACCTATATGAGATAGACTAGATGATTTCCAACAGTTTATAAATATTCTGAAGTGCTACGATATTAGGCACTCAATAATTAAATTCAGACCTGACTAACCCGGCTTCATTCAAATGAAAACCTTCACGTATGGTAAATGCGCTGTATGCATGTGTACCTCTATGCCTTAGCCACACTGCGCTACCATCTGGAGGTCTCTCTCCCCTCGTACCATTTCTTTAGGTCCCACATCTATTCCCAAACTGACAAATGCCCCTCTCTCAAAGTCCACAATTCCATTAACAGTGACTATGTATAAAATAACCCATAAGAACCTTAACACAAGTCACTTCTGTTACTATGTGTTTTCTTCCTTATGTCACTTTTTCCCACCTGGAATGTAACTTCCTGGAAAGTGATTAAACAAGAATACATTTGCTGAATGAAAGGAAAAAAGACCTAACTTGCTAAAATATTATAGCAATTAGATGAGACAGTATGTGTGAAAGCTTAATAAATGTAAACTGTCAAAACCTGAATAAATGTAAGCAACTGTCAAAAACTAATAAAGGTAAGCAAATCTCACTGTATCATCAAAGCTGTATAGGGAGTAGGTGTGCTTAATAAACATTTGTTGATGACCATATTACAGAGAACAAAGATAACAAAAGATAAGCTACAATACCAAAAATAAAGCATAAGAGTCACTAGAAATGTCAGTGAGAGGAAGATATGGCTGTGAAAATATAGGCACAATGACAGGGTATGAGGTTAGAAACTAAATAATACTTTCATTAGTTCTAAACCCCTGCTAGCTACAAAAAGATGATTACTGATTCACATAATGCAGTTAAGCTAAATAAAAAGTAAAGTTCAGAGAGAAATATGAAAAAAGAGACTCTCCTCCCTACTCCAAGCCCTAACCAGACTTCCACCTACAGGAACCTCACATACTCTTCCAGCTCCATTACCAAATGCCATCTATACTGCACTTGTCACGATTTCCTCTTGAAGATGAGAAGTCAAATGTTTCTTACTACATTACCAATAAACAGAGCCAACCCAATGAAAATTTTCTTGAAAATAAAGCTGTCAGAAACAAAAGTAAAGGTCTTGGCCAAAAATCATAAGGTCTGAGTCCTGACCCCCTGAAATCTGCTTTAGCATTTCAGTATTCTTAGTGAAAAACAAAACTCACTTTTCCTCATGTGCCTTCTCATCTTCTCATGATCAAATAACCTGGGACCTACTGTCAGGAATTTTTTTTTTTTTTTTTTTTTTTGAGATGGAGTCTCGCTGTGTCCCCCAGGTGTACACTGGTGAGATCTCGGTTTACTGCAACCTCCACCTCCCAGGTTCAAGTGATTCTCCTGCCTCAGCCTCCTGAGCAGCTGGGATTACAGGCACGCACCACCATGCCTGGCTAATTTTTGTATTTTCAGTAGAGACGGGGCTTCACCATGTTGGCCAGGCTAGTCTCGATCTCCTGACCTCAAGTGATCCTCTCGCCTCAGTCTCCCAAAGTGCTGGGATTACAGGTGTAGGCCACCATGCCTGGCCAGGAGCCTTCTTAAGGAACATGTTGTTCAATCCTGGTTAGAGCACTGGACAGGTCAGAGCACTCCTTCCCTTCATTATATTTATGGTCTAATTGCAGCTGTGAGAAGCCAAGTGACAGGTACCATAGAAAATGTTGAATGATGATGGATAGCTGGAATGCAAGGGAACCCGACAATAGTATTACAAGTGGAATATACTATGCAGAAGGAGAAGAAAGGCCCCAGATTATTTCCTATTTTTAACAATGAGGACGATGATTTGACACGCTGTCCCAGACAGATGGCAACAGGCACCGAGGCCACCTGATAACTGCTGGAATGACAACATCTTAGTGTTCACAGGCTGGTCCCTTCTTTTAGAATTCATTTGCTTTTAAGTAATAAGATTCCACATTTATTTATTCCTTGATTCTACCCAACTAGAGTTTAATGTGGTTTGTAATAAACATTGTCATATTAATAAAACACAAACAGAAACCAAAGCCTCAGAAAGAAATGGTAACAGGATTCTCACCGAAACAACTATGGAACAGAGGGAAGAATCAAAATGATCTTCCGTCAAACATGAGACCACTATTCATTATTAGCATAAGTGTGATAAAATTATTTAAATTCTCTGAGTCTCAGCCTTTCCGTTTATAAAATAAGGATTGCAATAAACTCTTTCAAAGACTTGTGATGTTTAAGGGAAGTAACGTAGATAAGGGCATTCAGCAGTGTTCTGTGCCGAGTACATCGCCAATGCTCTTTTCCTTTTCCATTAGAATTACCAGACACTGAAGGATCTAACTGATTTCACAAACTAGGGAGAAAGAAAGTCCAAATTCAAAAAATGTTGTTCTTGTTACTTTAGGAAACACAATACTAGCCAGTATCATTAATGAGACCAACTTTACAACAAATGTGTGAAACATGCTTGCCTTATTTTTGTGGAAATATTACTGTAGCGAAAGATTTAGAAATTTGCTGGGAACACTTAGCAGGACAGAAAGAAAAAAGGCATTCTCTAGTCTTAATTTTTCCTTTTTTAAAAAATTTATAAAAACATTAGATAGTGTTAGCCATTGTTCCCCCTACTCTTTTTTTTTTTTTTTTTTTAAAGCGATGAGGTCAGGCTTGGCGCGGTAGCTCACACCTGTAATCCCAGCACTTTGGGAGGCTGAGGTGGGCAGATTACCTGAGGTGAGGAGTTCAAAACCAGCCTGGCCAACATGGTGAAACCCTGTCTCTACTAAAAATACAAAAATTAACCAGGCGTGGTGGTGCATGCCTGTAATCCCAGCTACTCGGGAGGCTGAGGCAGGAGAATTGCTTGAGCCTGGGAGGCAGAGGTTGCAGTGGGCCAAGATCATGCCACTGCACTCCAGAATGACCGACACAGTCAGACTCTGTCTCAAAAAGAAAGGAAAAAAAGAGAGAGAGAGAGAGAGAGAGAGAGAGAGAGAGATGGGGTCTCACTCTGATGCCCAGGCTGGAGTGCAGTGGCGCGATCACAGGGTTCAAGTTCCTGAGTAGCTGAGACTACAGGTGCATGCCAACATACCTGGTTCATCTTTTATTTTTTGTAGAAACAGGGTCTCAACATGTTGCCCAGGATGGTCTTCAACTCCTAAACTCAAGCAATCCTCCCACCTTGGCCTCCCAAAGTAGTAGGAAGTGCCTAGCCCTACTCTTTATTTTTCAATTAAAAATAATGAATATTAAATGTAAAGATGTTGAAATTATAACCATCTTGTACCAAGTGCTCAAGTGAAAATAGCATAAAATTGATCATGACTTTTTGAGCCACAGGAAGTCGCATGCCCCATCTGACCTTTTTAATGTGTCCTGATTTTTAAATTGGCCTTTCCACCTAGAAAAGAACCACAGTGAAGGTGAATTCTTTTATAGCAAATTTTTTGCTTCACAACTACTTTCTAAGGATTATGAAATAGTATACAGTATAATAAATATGGAATTCCTGACTGCATCAATAAATGGGGTCTTTAATTGGCTCTAAGAGCCAGCTGAATGGTTCAAGAGTTCCCTGAATTCACAGCTGTCACCCTGCCAGAGGGGTTCTTTTAGATTACATTTCTTAGCAAGTGCTTATTCTTAAAGCACATGTGATCATTATGGCTTAATGCTATTGCTGCTCCTACCACCACCACTAAACTTGTCAGAAGGGTAACCTTGTTACAAGTATGTGACCTTGGGGTTTGTTGCTACATCAAGAAGAAACAAAGGTAAAATACTTATCCTTACCCTCAAATGATTTACTCTCACAGCAAAGTCAAGTAAATCAGGATTAGTGATGGTACTGTGTTACCCAAGAGTGAGATGCTGCTGGACACAGGAAGAAAATCCAGGCAACAAGCCCCTTCAAGCGAAGAATTACCTTTTGCACTCAACTCTTAGGTAGTGTGTCATTATTATTAATAACAACAATACTATTTTGTTCATAATTGTATTATTTGTGCCTAAGACGGTTTCTACCAGGGAATAAGCACTCAGTATATTTGTTGAATGAACATAGGCACAAACAAAAAATGAGAAAGAATGTCTTTTTTAGAACAAGTGAATTCTACCTACAAACCAACTAGGAGCAAATAGTACTTATGTTTTTACATAAAGTTTGCTCAGTGAGAAATCCATGTTTCAAGAAAGGGCTGAAAAAGTATATTGATTACAGTATTATTTATAAAAGATAATCTCACAAATAGAAATAAATTCATTATTCTCATCATAAGACAAGTAAATGTCTTGCCAATATTGTGTTCAATTATATTTTATTCTTGTGTAGCTCTCGTGTTGTACTTTAGGTTAAGACAGGTGCCAAGTATTATCCTGGATATGTAGAAAAAAGATAAAAGAAGGGCAAGGGGCAATTCTGATTTATCAAACATCCACTAAGAAACTGGCACTATGCTGAATCCTTTACATAAAAATACTCACTTCATCCTAATAATATTCCTGTCATATTATTATCTACCATAGAGATGAAAAAATGGAGGCTCATGGCAGGGGATTAAGGGGCATGAAGGGTCTTGCTCAAGGTCACACATAGAGTAGGTTCATTATTCAAACTTCAGTCTGTTTCTCCAAGAACAATTTTTTCAACTATATATCCTACAATGTGCTTAATATCATTTTATGTTTCCAAGGAATTTGCAGGTTGAATAAAAGGATGCAGATAATAGTAGTGCAGGAAACGTTTAAAACAGGGACCACTGAACACTGATATTGTGATGGAGTTTGACACACAAAATGTTTTCCATGGAATCAACATTAAATAAAGCAGCTGGTTATTCCAGCCAAAACACAAAAAGCCTCATTATAAATGTAGGTGAAGCTTAAGAGAAACAATACATAGGTTATGTCCTATATATATAAATATAATGATCATGTATGCAAGGTTTGGGTGGTCCAACTGAAGCTAGAAATACTCTCCTCTCTAATACAGTCCCAGTAGCAAGAACTAGAGCTCTGCGTTTTTCTGTCTCTCCTGACTAGTAGTGGCTATGATGCTACTTATCCCATCTTCACCTTCAAACTGCTGGTGAGAGCTCCCTGGGTGTCAAAAACATGAAGGCAGGAACGAAAAAAAAGGGGGGTTTGCAACCTTCAAGAAAAGAACTGTGGAGAGTCTGCCTGTCATCCCAGAAATACTGATAGAAATCCATCTATTCTGTTTCTCCTTCAAAAGGAGAAAAAGAAAATCAGCCAGGTGCGATGGCTCATGCCCTTAATTCCAGTGCTGTGGGAGGCCAAGATGGGAAGATCACTTGAGGCCAGGAGTTAGAGACCAGCCTGGGCAATGTAACGAGACCCTACCGCTACACAAAATTAAAAAATGAGCCCAGCCTGGTGAGGAGCAACTGTAGTTCCAGGTACTTGAGAGGCTGAGGCACGAAGATAGCTTGAGTCCAAGAGTACAAGGTTGCAGTGAACCATGATTGCACCACTGCCCACCAGCCTGGGTAACAGAGTGAGACCCTATCTTTATTGGATGGACGGATGGATAGACAGACAGACAGACAGACAGACAAAAGAAAAATAGTCAACAGACCTTTCTTGCTTCTGTTACTGTCACCGCAGACCATTTCCACACTTCTAATCATCCGAGACCCAAATAATGTCTTGCAGTTTCCTCACGACACAGAAAAAAGCTATGGTTTAAAACGTCCCCTCCAAAACTCACATTGAAATTTAATTGCCATGCAACAGTATTAAGAGGTAGGGCCTTAAAAAGGTGGCCATAAGGCTCCAGAGAAATGAAGGAAATAAGGCAAATTCCAAGAATCTCAACTCAGAGGAGAAAGGACAGATCCTTTTGGTTCTCCCTAGAGTCACTCACAGGAATAGGCATAATGTCAAGAAAGAGAATCTAAATGTGGGACTGCCTAATGATGGATCATTGTGAGAAGGACATCTCTCATATGTGCTGAAGTAAAAAGAACAGCATGTCATGTGTATGTGCAGTATCTTATGTGTGCTGGAAATGTCCATGCCAGTAGACTGCTAGAATGGAAATAACTAATCGAAGTTTTGCTTCAAGTACGATTCTCTCTTAGATTTTTGGCTAACGACCATAAAATAATCCTCATAAAGAAATAAAAATCATATTTTTTGCAGCTCAACAACTGAGTACATTCTAGCTCTGAAATAACAACGAATTCTATAATAATCTACTATTTATTTCGAGGTAGTCTCTTGGTTTAGAACACAAAACAAGAGAAAAAAAAGCAGCTTTCTCAATTATCTCCTTACAATACATTAAAAGAGGAGTGAAAGGACAAGATAACAAGGGAAGAAACAAAAATGAAGCAACAAATTTGAAGGTTAATAATAGCTCATCCTGAGCCATCAGTAAAATGTGTTCACCTGGAGCTCTTCCCTGAGCATAAGTCAAAGGAGGATCCATTAGCAGCAGTGCCCAGTGTTTCTACAATAGAGTCTGAAAACGGCATGTTCTAGGAAGAGCAAAATGTAAGATATGAGCCAATTACCAAAGGATCCACAGTGACTCCATGCATATTTTTAAACGGCTGATCAACAAGGCACACGGGAGTTTTCACTGACAACCCAGTGAGGAGCATTCCTATCCTTGTGACATTATCCTACAACTCACTTTATTTTAAGGTTACCTTGGAAGATTGCAGTAATTCTCTTTCCACTCTAACTGATTCTCTAGATTTAATTATCTTGAATCTATTAAATATGTTTCAGTGGCTATTTGGGTATATCTAGCTCAGAGATTCTCATGTGTGTGAGCCGGGGAACTGTACTTCTAATTACATTTCATTTTTTTTTCCCACTAAGCATAATGTTTTCAAGGTTCATCAGTGGTGTAGCAGGCATCAGTACTTCATTTCCTTTTATGGAAGAATAATATTCCAATGCATGTATATACCACATTTAATTTATCCATTTATCAGCAGATGAACATTTGGGCATCTCTACTGTTTGGATTAAATAATGCTGCTAGAAACACCCAGGTACAAGTTTTGTGTGGATGCATGTTTCAATTCTCCTCAGTATATACTGTATCTAGAACTGAAATTGCTAAGTCATATGGTAACTCTGTGTTAAACATCTTCAGAAACTGCCAGATTGCTTTTCAGAGAGGCTGAACCCTAATGCTAGGTTTTTTGTTTTTAAGTAACTAGTTGCTTAACAGAAAATGGCAGGGACCAGTGGCTCATGCCTATAATTCCACTACTTTGGGAGGCTGAGGCGGGTGGATCACTTGAGGCCAGGAGTTCGAAACCAGCCTGGCCAACATGGTGAAACCTGGTCTCTATTAAAGATAAAAAAAAATTAGCCAGGTGTGGTGATGCACATTTGCAGTCCCAGCTATGTGGGAGGCTGAGTCAGGAGAATTGCTTGAACTTGGGAGGTGAAAGTTGCAGTGAGCCAAGATCAGGCCACTGCACTCCAGCCTGGGTAACAGAGGGAGACTTTCTCTCAAAAACAAACAAACAAACAAAAACAGAAAAAGGGGAGATAGGGAGACAGAGAAGGTAGGCAGCACGCAGAGAAAGTATGAATATTTTCTCCTCTAGGCTCTGTCACCTGGCTCTTGTAGGAGTGGTCTTGTGTATGTCAAAGAATCATTGAGAAGGCATTACCAGGCATAACAGATGATGGCTAGAGCAGAAGCACTGGGGAACTGGGCCAACTAGGAAATTATCTGTGCCATTTGCATTCTTTGAACTGTCTATTCTGTTTTATCACTCACAATTAAAACAGACAATAAGGTTTCTCTTCTCACTCAACTTTCAGATTGCAGAAGACTTTACTGTTTGCTCTGTAATTCTTGTTACAGCAAGAATGATATGAAGGACAACAGAATGCCATGAAGTTCTCTAATCAGGTGAGTCCATCTCATTGCTGACCTAAAGTGTACGGCTGGCTAGCTGAGAATCCTCTGATGACAGCTTGCCAGTTGAGCAGTAGATTTATGATGCAAATAAGCCTCAAACTGAAAACAGGTTGACCTATCAATCTTATTTTGTCTGTAAAAGGGTCCACAAAAGAGCTCAGGCCACTGGAAATGATTAGTGCTAGTTCACAAAGAAGAAACAGTGCTGTTTAAACGCTGTCATTGTCTTCACTCACAGAGGTGTGCTTAAATCTAAGTACTCCCAAATTTGGAAAGAAATTATTTTGAAGGGATTGGCATAACAAGTATAACTCAAAATGACTAAGAGAAGTGGGAGAGATAGAGTGCTCTGTAAATACAAAATCAGAGTCAAAATACAGGTTGCAAAACATGGTGCCATTTAGCTTACTGACAAAGATAATCAGAGCTGGCATCTAAACAGAAACAGCATTATTTCATGGCTCATTAGAAGCATCTGGATTACTGAGGCACAGGTGGTTTTAAATAACTTTACCAGCAAACCTTTAGGTTTCACTGGCAACAGTCAACTTTCCAGGCACTCTAGGCAGCAATTTTTGTAATATTCTAACAAAATCAAAATCGGTCTTCCAAGCCAGGGAAATGTGAGACATGACAAGATCAATATTCAAAATTACAATTGCTAGAGTCGTTTTTCCTGTTTTCACACAGAGAATGTTACATATTATTATGATATATAATATTACTTGTTGTACATTTATTATGTTCAACAAATAATTGACAAAAAATAATCATCATTTTACAGTCTATCCAGACTCAGACTATTTCTCAGATCTCCAAGGTAGAATACAGTTTAAATTTTTGCTCTGATGGAGTACTATATTGATAACAAAAGGAAATACAGCACTCCTACATATCTTCAATCAAAGTAATGACACCAACCAATAGAAAAAAGGTAAGTATTCTGTTTGAAGTACTGACCTCTGTCCTTCACTGAATTTAGTAAATTCAATGTTGACCATTCACCAAAGCAAAAAGTGGTGAATTTTTCCAATCTTATTTGCTCCACATTTGTCTAGCACACTTACATGAAAACTCAAAATTTTTATTATCCATTTGATCGGTCTTGATTGTTATAACATTTTGAATATTACCTGATCTCAAAATTTCAGTTCTAGGAATTTACTCCCAGCCGCAATAAAAAATAATAGCATGGGTGAAATTCAGATTTGACAACAAAGATGTTCCTCACAGAATGGTATATTGAACTTTAAAAAAACAACTCTCAAAATGCAAAACAGAGACTAGATTAAATAAACATAAATATAGATATACACACACACATATATAACTAGAATATCATGCATCCATTAAAAATAAACACTGCAATAAAGCAAGAAAAAGATATAAAACGCAGGTGTCATTAAGGTGAAAGGTTATTAACTAAAATCATATTACAAAATGAGCCTGTATCATGTGTCTGATAATTACAATACTGGAAGTCTCTGTTGATCTGGTTCTTCTCCTTTCACCTCTACTGAAACCTGATTAACTTTTTCCTGTGTATCATGTGTGTATATGTTTGTATGTTTTATACTCTCATCTTCCTTAGATCTTTATCTACAGCGATTCTTTAAGGCCCGGTCTGAAAGTAGGTCCCATCCCAAACATTAGCAACAGTTCTGCTAATCCACTTAAGGGCACTACCAACCTGGAACACATTTGGAACTCAATTCTCACTTTAAACTTTCCTCACACTATCCAGAGGATGTATATTTTGACAAGACATCTAGTTAAGAATTCTTTAGGGATGTTTTTCTCCTCTCAGCCTGTGTCAAGGTGACCAACTTTCTTTTAGTCTCTTACAGGAGGTGGGGTATTATGGGAAAGAGATGATATTTTTAGATGATCCATATGCTTTATGTAGAAGATGGGGATGCTTCTGTCAGACTCCCCAGGTTGCACAGGTCCTGGGCTTTGTTCTGTTTCTCCTGTGCCATGCTAGTTCACTTGGGTTTAGTAAATACCCTTAGGGTGAAAACTGGCTTTAGCGGCACTTTGTCTAATATCTCCCTGCAGCTCGTTGGTGTTATTTTGTTTATGTGAATCCTATCTTTCTTCAGTTCATCAAAGCAATTCAACACATTTTTGAATGTTTTATCTGGCATTTGTAGTTTTTTCATGAAATGATCAATGAAGGTACTAGTTATGCTGGAGAGAGAAGTCTCCACGCAACTCTCTCTTTATGCAACAGTCTACAAATAACTTCACCTCACCATTCAGTTGTTCCAGCGTGAGTGTCTTTGGATTCTACTCAGATAAACTGTTACTGTTTTTATGGTTTTAGCCCATTTTCTTGTAATCCTAACTAAGGCAATCACTATAAATAATCCAAAAATAATTAATATAGAGCAGGATATAGCTTTTGCTTTAAATGTTATGTTAACTGGATATAGTGAAATATAATGATATATAATACAACGCAATTCATAGATTACAAAATCAGATATTAGGAAAACAAAGTTCTCTAACTTTGACATAAAGTATATGGCGTTAAGTAAGCTACTTAACCTATCTGGGACTTCTATTTCTTGTCAATAAAATAAGGCAACCAGATGTGCTCATGATCAATCTCCAGTCTATGAATTTTGATTTTTTAGATGATAACATTTCCTTTACAATAGATTCTGTCCATTGGTTTTATTTACATTTTTCTGATACTGCATAAAATGGCATAGTAGCACCTTTTTCGAGTAGAAAGGGAGTCCAATTATTATAATCGTTGATATAGATGATAATTCTAGTAGATTTTAAAGGACAATGAACTGTATGTTTTGCTTTGGGATATTAGTAAAGCTTCAGGAATAAATGACTGGTATCATTTGCAGCTGACAGTTTTACATGATTTAGTTATGATTATTTGATACTCTCTTTCTTTTCTAAGACGCATCTTAGATCCTGCCATGATTGTCACAAAAATTCTCCAATGCAGAGGAAAAAAATGGGCAAAATTCATGACAGGTCTGTGCAATTTTGGTCTAAAAATTTTCTCAATTATTTACCACAAAACAAGTATCTGAACTTTAAGCAAGTCACTATAGTCAATGGTTTTCAAAAGTATATTTCCTTCAGAATTGCTTTAATAGGGAACATTATTTCATTTCATTCAAAAACGCATGATTAGTAATCTATAATCAGCATCTTTGTGACTAGAAGTGGGTTCATGGTGAAATAAACATAAGCAATAGCCATAATCCATGACCTCATGAAGTTCACATGATGATGTATTAAAAGGGTATAAAAAAGAACACACCCAAAAATTACAAGCAAAGCTATTACAAGATAAACCAAAGGAATAAAAAAGCCTTCCAACAAGACAAAACTATTGCTCTTGAGTTTGGAAACCAACTTATATATGCACAATAAAATCCAGGGAGAAACATGAAGTTACCATTGTTTGGTAGAGAAAACAGGACACTGTTCCTCTACAACAGAGGCCAATATTAATAATATAGGTAAACAGACTGGCAATGGTAACATATCACACAGAACTCCTAATATTGGTATTCAATACATACTACATTTAACTGATCAAAAACAGTGACTCAATCACACAACAAATAACTACTTATCAACAGTTTCTAAACACATCACATAAAATTACTGCTACAACCTCTTCCTGGAAAAACACTTTTTCTTTGTATTTCTTTAATGATTGGTTGCCAGGCGCGGTGGCTCACACCTATAATCCCAGCACTTTGCGAGGCCGAGGCCGGCAGATCACGAGGTCAGCAGATCGAGAGCATCCGGGGCTAACACGGTGAAACCCCATCTCGACTAAAAACATAAAAAATTAGCCAGGCATGTGGCAGGCACCTATAATCCCAGCTACTCGGGAGGCTGAGGCAGGAGAATGGCGTGAACCCGGGAGGCGGAGCTTGCAGTGAGCCAAGATCGGGCCACTGCACTGCAGTCTGGGGGACAAAGCGACACTCCATCTCAAAAAAAAAAAAAAAAAAAATGGTGATTCTGCTTTTTAAATGTTTTCAAAAGTCTAAAATACAGACAAAGCTTTTTTAAAATAAAATGTACTAAAGCTCAGGAGAGAACAGAGACAGGTAGAGGTTACCAACGAAAAGGCTCTGATAATACTAGACAAAGCAACTTAAGCCTAAAAACTAACAGTCCATGGAATACAACTCAGCGTAAACATCTTTATCTCAGTCGCCAAGCACCACTCCACCAACAGAGAACTGAGAAATTAAAACAGAAAGACTGGAGGCAGATGAAATTTGAATATAGCTAATCCTTCAACAAAGCAGGAGTTAGTTAGGGTTGCTCCTCCCATTCCAGTCAAAAATTGCTATATAACTTTTGACTTCCTAAAAACTTAACTGTTAATAGCCTATTGTTGACCAGCAGCCATACGATAACATGAATAGAAAAATTAACATATATTTTGGATGTGTGTTATACTGTACTGTTATACTAAAGTAAGCTAGAGATAAGGAAATCATAAGGAAGAGAGAATTTTACTATTCACTAAGTAAAAGTCAATTGTTGTAAAAATGAATCACCCTCATTTTCTTCATTTTGAGTAGATGGGGGGGAGGAGGAGGAGGAGGGAGAAGAGGAGGGGTTGGTCTTGCTGTCTCAGGAGTGGAAGAGACAAGTAAGTGAGGAGGTGGAGAACGTAGAAGGGGAGGCAGGAGAGGCCGGCACACTCAGTGTAACTTTACAGATGCTTTTTCATTTCTCTAACAATGTTTCTACATGGTACCAATCCTTTTACAACTGTTTGCTTTAGTTTCAGTAACTATATCATAGAAGGCTCCATGTCATAAAAGAAGTCAAATGCAGTCTTGGATAATCTGAACCCTTCTGCCAGATTACCTCATGTCAATTTGTTTTCTGGCAGTGCTTCTTCTAGATCTTCTTCCTTATCATCTGGCACTGTTTTGAAAGGACTCAACTCCATCAAGTTGTTTTCTGTTAATTCCTCTGGTATGCTGTCTGCTAGCCCTTGAATTTCTCCAAGATCTGTATCTTGAAACCCTTCACAACCACCATCTTTTTTTTTTTTTTTTTTTTTTTGGCCATATGCAATTCTTTCATGACTTGTTTGATCAGCTCTCTAGTAAATCCTCAAAAGTCATGCACAATATCTGAACACAGTTTTCTCCAACAATTCATTTTGGGTTTGGTGGTTTTCAAGGCATTTTCTATAACAATGGCATCTTCAATGGTGTAATCCTTTCAGACTTTCATGATGTTCTCCCTGTCAGGATTCTCTTACATAATGCTGACAATCCTTTTCACAGAGTATCATGTGCAATGAGCCTTAAAAGTGTTCATGATTCCCTGATTAGAGACATTCTGTTTGGGGGCAAGTAGACTATTTCTCCTTCAGTGTTGAACTGATGGAGTTCTGAGTGGCCAGGAGTATTGCACAATTAAAAGGCAGTCCCTTACTGATTCCTGACTTCAGGGACAAAGTATCAATGGAACCACTCCAGAAAAAGGTTCTTGTTATTCGAGCCTTCTTACTGTACAGACCAAAAGACTGGCAACTGCTGTGCGTCTTTTCCCTTCCAGACTCGGTGGTTACAGACAACGGCAGTCCCAATCATAAACCTGATTGCATTTGCACAAAAGAGTAGAGTTAGTCTATCTCTTCCTGCCTTAAATCCTGGCGTTTGCTTCTTCTCCTAATAAATATCCTTTGTGGTATTTTTTCCCCCAGTGTAGGGCACTTTCATCTGCATTAAAATCTGTTCAGGCCGACATCCTTTTTCCTCAATGGGTTTCTTAACGATGTTTGGGAACTCATCTGCTGTCTCTTGGTTGGCAGAAGCTGCTTCTCCTATTAACTGGACACTTTTTAGACCAAACTTCTTTCTAAAATTATCAAACCATCCTTTGCATCCTTTCAATTTGCATTAAATTGTCCAGCTTTACATCCTTCACCTTCCTTTTGCTTTAGGTTACCATATAATGACTTCCCCATATCTGGAATCATATTAGAGTCTGTAGGTAAGACTTTCTTAGAGCAGTCCTACACCCACATAAAAGCTGCATTTTCAAGACCAGATAAAAAGATATTTCGCAAAAAGAACAAGGTTTTCATGCCTGCTGATGCAGCTTCAATGACAGCTCCACAAATTTCCTTTTCTTTTTACAATAGCCCTTATACTGAATTCATTTATCTTGAAATGGCAGGAAACCACGGCTGCAGACCTCAATCTATAGTACATATCAAGCAATTCAACATTATTTTTTTGTAATGTCATGACTTTCCCCTGCTTCTTGGGAGCACTTCCAGTGTGACTAATGGTGCTTTGTATGGGTTCCATAGAGTTATTCAAGGCTTACAGTATTGCACTAAACACGATGGAAAATACGTGAGAACTGCCAAAGATCACTTCTCACTGCCATACGAAATTTACTGGAGAGATGGACTGCTCACAAGGAGAAGATTAGTATCACACAGCATTTTAAGCAAATACTCGCAGCACTTGAGCTCACGGTAACAGCAACAGGAGGTGACTATGAAATGACTGCAATAGTACAGTATGCACTATAGCTAATTTTATGCAGTTATGATTTAACACTGCATCTTCATGTCTCTTTACATTTCTTTCTACTGTGAATGGCACCATGTAAGGTCTGTATTTGTGTAAAAGTTCTGATATATTTTAAGTTTTATAATAGAGTCATAGACTTTCTAATAAATGATAAAAATAGACTATCAACATATACTTTGTGCATTCATGACATATCTAACATTTTCTTAATTTTTCTGCTATTTCTAGACTACACACTGTCTCTTGAGTTTTTTCAAACTATAGGTAATGTCCAAAAATTTGTTCAATACATTTATTTTTTAAAATCCACACACAAATGGACCTACACAGTTCAAACCCATGTTGTTCTGGGCCAACTACACATCCAAAAAGTATTTATGAAGTACCAGCCATGTACAGGTACAGTACAAGGTCCTGGTGATGGTAAGAACAACCACCTTTAGTTGCTCATGTCTAAAACTTTGGAGTCATCTTTACTCTTGTATTTTTGTCTACCTCTCATCCAATCCATCAGTAAGTGCTTTCCATTTTGTCATCAAAACATAAAGAATTCCAGTACCTCTCACCACCCTCACTACTACTACCTTCCAAGCCACCACCATCTGTCTTCTGGATTACTGGCCTCCTAACTGGTCTCTCTTCATCCATCCTTGCCCCCTGTAAGTGGATTGTCATATATGCCAGAGTGATACTGTTAAAATACATGCCTAATCCAGTTACTCTTCTCCCCAAAATGTGCCAAAGGTTCACATCTCATTTGAAGTAAAAGCCAAACTCCTTAAAATGACCTGTAAGACCTGTGTTCATCTTGTTCCCTCTACTATGTTAACACTCTTTCCCCAAAACTGCAGACCTCACTCCCTTACCTTCTTCAGGTCTTTAATCAACTACCTCCTTCTCAGTAAGCCCTTCCTTGGCATATAAAGTAAGAGTAAAATCCAATATAAATAAGATCATTTAAATATTAAATCTAGTCAGTAGAAAATGTATACTTCTATATACCAGCAAGTAAGAGCAAGTTTCAGAAATCTGCCCATGATGATATAATTGTGAGAGAGATTACCTGGGAATGCCCACTAAAAGGAAACATTTGCACAAGCTCACAACTCACATAAAAATTGAAACCATATCTATATAAATGTCTGAGTCAGCTTTTTCCTCCTAATATCTATCCTAAGTGTTTTCCCATGTCATTAAATATTCTTAAGAACATGAATACTAAAGATTACAAATACTGTAGGGAAGCACCAAACATTCACCCGTCAATAGTTGTTATTAGACAGCTTGCTGCACACCAGGCACTATGGTAGGTGCGACACGGTCCCTGCCCTCATGGAGTTGACCATATTGTAAATAAGATTATTTACATGTAGTAAATGATATTCAGTAATAGTGCAAATAAAGATGCAATTACAAATTGTCTTCTGTGTTATGAAAGATTAGAAGAGAACAGCAGGAGAGACCCTAATATCTCTATAGTACTTAACAATAATCTCTATAATATCTATTAGGGGCTAATTTACGTCAAGGCCAAGGAAACCCGTTTCAGGCTTCATTTCATGGAAATGACACACAGAGACCTGAAAACAGGTGGGAGTTGGTCTGTAAAGAACAGAGGAAGGTGTGTTCTGGGCAGAGGAAGAGCATGTGTGAAGGCCCTGGCTACATTCAAGGCACTGAAAAAAGTTGAGTGTAGAAGACTAGGGAGGAAGGAGAATGAATGAAGAAGGGAGGTAGGTAGACCAGATCAACAGGGTGTGGTAGGTCCTATGAAGGAAAAGACATTTTTTCATCCTAAGTAAAATGGGAAGCTATTAAAGATTTAGAGCGGGCGAGTGATACAATGAAAATGTCAGAAGATCATGTTGTTAAAAACTCAGAGTAACCTCTGACACAATCTTTTCCTTAATTTTTACCCTGATATAAAGTCTAGCTTCAAAATGCTTTTCCTATCTGCTCCAAAGCAAAGTATCTGAAATGTCTCCTGTTCTCCCTACCAAGCAGCACACAAGGTCTGTACCTTCTGAGACCATCATCAGTCACGCTAAAGTGACAAAACCTCTGGCCACTACCAAAGCCCATCACACCTCTCACTCCTATTTCATTGGCTTATTTTCTTGGCTAGTAACAATCTAACCATTACCACTCTATAATCTCTCTCATAATCCTCTCATTAAATGAACAAATAAAGGCTAGGCATGATGCTCATGCCTGTAATCCCAGCCTTTGGGAGGCTGAGGCAGGCAGATCATTTGAGCCCAGGAGTTCAAGACCAGCCTAGGAAACATGGTGAAACTCCATCTCCACAAAAAAAAAAAAAAAAAAAATAGAGAAAACAGCCAGGCATAGTGGTACACTCCTGTGATCCCAGCTCCTTGGGAGGCTGAGGTGGGAGGATTGCTTGAGCCCAGGAGGTCACGGCTGCAGTGGGTCATAATCACATCACTGCATGGCAACCTGGGTGACTGAGATCCTGTCTAAACAAACAAACAAACAAACAAACAAACAATCAAACAAAATATATATATACATATTTAAGTTCTTTGTAAAATTTTTAAGTTCTTTGTAAAATTTTTATAAAGGACATTATAAACTTAAAAATTTTAAGTTCTTTGTAAAATTTTTATAAAGGACATTATAAATGCTAGTTACTGTAACACAGAAACAATTGTGTGTTTTGCTAATCCCTGTTGTGAGGCAATCACAAGAGTTGAATCCTCAGAGGAAAGCATGCTTAAGTTTTAGAGTTTTATTCAAGAATATAAAAAAAAAGTGGAAGAAATGGGGAATGTTTAGGTGAGAGAAGTGGAGGTGTGGGGAGGAATATGATTAGTGTCTTGTGACATGTGAAAAGCTACATGGTGAAAAAGGAGTTAAAATTATATTCCGTGGTCCTAGAAGACAGTATTAAAATAAACAGGCTGGAACTTTCAAAAAGGCAGATCTGACTTTATAAAAGCAAAAACTTACTAAGAAGGGCATGAAAAAGTAATGGCTTTCTTAGGAGACAGTTTATTCTCTGCAACTTCAGTCTTTTGTTTGTTTCTCCTAAGAGAAGTTGAAGGTCCACTTGTTGTGGTCTCATAAAGGAGATTTAAAACATTGATTAGAATGTTAAGAATCAATTCCAACAGCGAGATTCTGGGAATTCATCAAAATATCCTGGGATTACATCCATAAATATTAACTCAAGAACCATCACCAAGGTTTCTGCAGCAGGTGTCAACTTCCCTGAAGAATTCAGTGTAATTCTCTGTCACAGTCATGGAGGATCATGGAAAGGAAATTAAATTTATAACAAGTTTAATTACATCTAGTTATGTCTATCAAGAACAAAAAGGAATATTGCACACATCAAGGAACAGGTGATTATGAAACAATGAGAATAGTGTTTAAGAAGACTAAGATTACAGAACAATAAAGCAGCATTCTAGCCTCTCTTCCTATGGGTAAAAAGTTGTTCATGGACTGTAATTACTGATGTGTTGGGCAATGTTTAATAAGCAGCTCTGTGAGAGAGGCTAGTGTCCTGTTGTAGCATTTGCTGATTTCTGTTGTGTAACTACACTCACCGTGGCCAATTCTAAGCTACCAACATGATGTCACTGAATGCAGAATGTTCAGTGGGAAGAGATGTGCACCACTGGCTCTGGTGAGTCAGCTCGACCCCACCTGGCCCACCGAGTCTATCACTGTTCTCATGATTCTTATAATTTTATCAGTCCCCAATCCCCAGGATAAAACCACATGTAAGGCAATGATGTTTAAATACAGATTTTTCCCAGTTTAGTTGTAACTATGCTTTACATATATAACTTTTTTATTTATGTGTCAATATGAGAGTTGCAGTGGATGGGAAATATTCCCCTATTAACATTTCTTCTCAGCTGACTTCTACGTATTCCCTGTGCTTATTACACAATCAAGAGAAAAGGGCAATTGCTACAGAGCTATTATGAATTAGTAATATCAGAAAATTATTATTTTTCAACTCACTGCAGGCACAATGTACATGTAATTAGAATATGCTATATTCACAATAGCCAAAAACTCACTTGGCATAAACATCTGAATCAAGACCTGGAACAGCCACAAGTTCAATTTAAGTATGGAAACAGCCCACACATACAATAATAGGAGGAAGTTCTGCACTGTCATACTGGATTCCATATAACAAAACTTATTTCTTTTTTATTACCTCCTTTTAATCAGTAAACCCCAAATGGAGGCAAAATGTATAATTACAGTTCCCCACACTTAGATATCCCAATTGATGGATTTGTGGATATCTAAGAAGGTGCTCTTCGGTTTTAAAGATGTGAATTCAGGCAACCAGGGGTCAAATGACATAATGTCTGGAAGTTGCTTTAAAATACTTCCAAAAAGAAAAAAAATAAAACAAAATAGATGAACCCGGTATGGTAAAATCTGGATAACAATATGACACTTAAATATGAGAAATGAACACATAAGTTATATTTAAACTATTTCCCCAAATTGTGTGTTTGTTTGAAATTCTTCCAAAATAAATAAATAAAGCTACCAGATATACAGCGGTTAAGGTTAGGGGCGGTGGCTCACGCCTGTAATCCCAGCACTTTGGGAGGCCGAGGCAGGCAGATCACGAGGTCAGGAGATGGAGACCATCCTGGCCAACATGATGAAACCCTGTCTCTACTAAAAATAGAAAACTTAGCTGGGCGTGGTGGCGCATGCCTGTAATCCCAGCTACTTGGGAGCTGGGGCAGGAAAATCACTTGAACCAGGGAGTTAGAGGTTGCAGTAAGCCAAGATTGCCACTGCACTCTTGCCTGGCAACAGAGTGAGACTCCGTCTCCAAAAAAAAAGAAAAGAAAAGGAAAAAAGAAATACAGCATATTTACTACAGATAACAACCATTTATTAATTTTCCCCACATCCACTAGGGTCTTTAGTATGATGTACTCCTAAACACTGTTGCAGCAAGTTTGAATACTACATTCTTTTTAAACTCCTATTTCAGTATAATGCCTAAATCTCTAATAATGTTCAGTAGCTGATGATCATAACAAATATAGATCTATTCTGAGAAGGCAGAAAGAAATTACCACAAACTCCAATGGGGTAATCAAACAAACTGTTAATCTAGATACCTTTAAGGAATATAAAAGAAAATATTCACTAGACTCATCATCCTGTTTGTTCAAGGGAAAATGTATTTCCATTGCTGTTTTCCATTTACCTAACAAAAAATAAGTCCCAAACTCAGATTAAAGTGTTCTATACTAAACTAATATTCCAGAATCTAGCTTAAGAATAAACCCCCAGGAAAATTCTATTATGAAAGTCTGAACATCTTTGAGTTGAAGCATATTCTACTAACAAATGCCAGATTTCAAAAACAATTTTCAAAAGAAAATTTTCTAACTCTATTTACAACTGAAAAAGTCAATAAAGAATGACTTAAAAATGACTTACTGATACCAATTTTGGCTTGCTCCCCCCACTACCCCTTCACTTGGTGAAGATGAAATTCAAATTTCAGAGCCATGCTTGTTTACTTTTCTGAAATCTGTTGTTCTAGTTAAGGGGTATGTAGTTTTATGCAATGGTCCATTTTATATCACATAGCACATAGCAGGCACTAATGCAAATTTCTCCATTATAATAATCTGCACTTCTACTTTTAGTGTTTCTTATGAGAAGTCTATAAATCGATTACAGTCTTCTGATCTTGTTAAAGCACAAGAGAGATGGAGAAATTAGAATGATCACAGAATGCTTGCGATAGTGCCATTTCACTCTGATCTCTTTTATGTCAACTCTGTGGAGATCTTGAAGGCTCTTTTTGGTGCCCTATAATTATTTATTTGCTACATATCAGAGCTTGATGCCATGAAATGCATTTAAATATTGTTATGCAGATAATGCTTAGGTACAACGTCCTTCTGATGCTGCCGAATCTGTTTATATTTCCAATACTATCTTGTCTGACATCCAACACCATATGCATTGAAATAAGTTGTTCTTCAATGTTTCAAAACCTGATTTATTAGTTGTTCACATTCCATCTGCCTCGGAAAACTGCAATGTGCCTTTTACTTTCACTGGCTGCCCAAAAGGTTGAGGCTCAATTTTCCTTCACTTCATCATTTGATCAGCTTGTCAGACACATGTGTTAAGTTCTCCTTTCAACTACACGAACCATTTAAAAATTCATGCATTTTTTTAAAAATCAGGGCCGTATGGCAGGAGCCTGATTAATGCATTTGTCATCTTCCATATTTACTAATGTCTCAGAAAAACCGCTCTAGAAACGTATCCTCACTATTGTAAACCACATAGAAGCCAGGCTGTAATAATGATGCTTGCCAAAACTCGGAAAATAAATTACTATTAGCAAATACACTTTGTAGGATCTACAGCTAGGAAAAGGTGGAACAATCCCAGGGTCTATAAATGAGTACAAGAAATAATAACAGATGGAATAATCTGAAAGTATGGGAATTTTTAGGGAGAAGAGAAAGAAAATGATCTGGAAGAGACAAGGAAGACACCTATCACACAAATGTGCTGGAGACAAGCCACGATTTAAAACAGTAGCAAAGGGCCAGGCGCGGTGGCTCACACCTGTAATCCCAGCACTTTGGGAGGCTAAGGTGGGCAGATCACCTGAGGTCGGGAGTTCGAGACCAGCCTGGCCAACATGGTGAAACCCAGTCCATACTAAAAACACAAAAAATTAGCCAGGCAAGGTGGCGCATATCTGTAATCCTGGCTACTCAGGAGGCTAAGGAAGGACAACTGCTTGAACCTGGGAGGCGAAGATTTCAGTGAGCCAAGAATGCACCACTGCACTCCGGCCTGGGCAAGAGAGTGAGACTCTGCCAATAATAATAATAATAATAATAATAATAATAATAATAATAAACAGTAGCAAAGGAAGCAGGTTCTCAAGAGGGAGAGTGTGTGTAATTCTAACTGCTCTAGGAAGTAGGTTAAAGGAGTATTCAGTGAAGATATTCAGGATATAAGGGATTTGCAATGATGAAACAGAGAAGTTCAAGTAATGCATACTGCAAGGAAATAGAGATGTATAGAGCAATATTGGGGAAAGGGGGCCTGAAAATGGCAGATAACTAGAGAACCCTGGACTCTGTGGTAGCTGACAGGAATGAGGTACAGGGCATGATGAGATGGAACAGACTGTAAAGGCGAGGCCAAAAGACTTGCAGGGGATTAGGAGCTTGGGAATGGTCAGGAATATGCACAGCTCTCAGGCCCTCACCTTCACTCTTGCCATTGCTAGTGTGGAAACTACCTTCTTAAAATGGTCTTAGTCAATGAACAATTCCCTGTCCTTATCTTTCTTATTTTCTTATTGGATCTAGCAGCATCACTTGACACAATTAACCATTCCTTTCTAGAAACACTTTCTCACTTAGCTTCCAGGACCCTATACTGTCTTGATTCTCCTCCTGACACACTAGCTAGAAACCTTCTGAGGTTTCCTGGCTAATTCCACCTCCTTTTTCTGACCTTTTAGCATTTAAATGCCCCCAGGCTCAACTCCCGAACCTTTCTCTGCTCCACCTATACTCCCTAGCAGATTTCATTTAACCTGGTGGCTTTAAGTACCATCTATAAGCTAATGACTCCTCAACTCATATCTCCAGCCCAGACCTCTCTCCAGAACTTCAGACTTCTGTTTTCAACTGAACAACTCAACATCTTCACTAGAATTCCATTAAGCATGTCTCTAATTTAATATGTCCAAAAAACAAACTCTGACCACCTGCAATCCCCGGCTTTCTCCTTCAATAGTCACCCTTACTTCAGGAAAAACAAATAAAGTACTGACTCATGCTATACCATGGATGAGCCTTAAAAACATTATGCTAAGTGGTGGAAACCAGACATAAAGGCCACACATTGTATGGTTCCGTTACACTTCGTGTCCAAAACAGGCAAATCCACAGAGACAGAAAATAGATCAGTGGTTGCTAGCGGCTGGGGGAAAGAGGAATGCAGAGTGACTATTAATGAATAGCGGTTTCCTATAGGGGTGATAAAAATGATATAATTAGATAGTAGTGATAATTGTACAATTCTATAAAATATTATATAAATTTTATCTCAATAAAATATTCAAAAAAATAAAAGATTGCAGGAACTTTGTTTTGTTTGCTCTTGTATCTCAAGCATTAAAGCAGAGTCTGACAATAGTGTGTACTAAGAAAACATTTGCTGAATAATTGATGAATTCATCTGTAACGTTCATACATAGACACACCTACTATTTTGCTGCTCTCTTTCCTTCCTACATGAATACCTAACAACCTATGAAAGACGAGAAGAGGTTAGACCAGAAGTTCATTGTTTCATCTTGACATCAGCGCTAGAGGCTGGGTGCAGAGGCTCACGCCTGTAATCCCAGCACTTTGGGAGGCCGAGGTGGGTGGATCATCTGAGGTTAGGAGTTCAAGATCAGCCTGGACAGAATAGTGAAACCCCATTTCTACAAAAAATACTAAAATATGAGCTGGGTGTGGTAGCGCATGCCTGTATTCCCAGCTACTCAGGAGGCTGAGGTAGGAGAATCACTTAAACCCAGGAGGCGGGGGTTGCAGTGAGCTGAGATTGCACCACTGTACTCCAGCCTGGACAACAGAGAGAGACTCTGTTTCAAAAAAAAAAAGAAAAGAAAAGAAAAGAAATCAGCGCTGTGAGTTAATGCAAAAATGAAACCAGAGCTGAAGGAGCAGTACCAAGTGTGTCAAGTTCAGAACTCACTCAAAGAAAAGATCATTTTAATTACAGTCATGTGCCATACATACAGTGATGTTTCAGACAATGATGGACAGCATATACCATGATGGCCCTGTAACATTCTAATGGAGCAGAAAAATTCCTGTCGCCTAGTGATGGTGTAGCTATCCTAACATCTCACAATGCAATGCAATACTTACATATTGTAGTGAGGCTGGTATAAATGAACCTACTGAACCACCAGTCATATAAAAGTATAGCACATACAATTATAAACATTATACAATACTTACTAATGATAACAAATGACTATGATATGGTTTATGTATTTACTATACTATACTTTTATCATTATTTTGGTGTGTACTCCTATCACTTATAAACAAAGATAACTGGAATGCAGCCTCAGGCAGGTCGTTTAGGAGGTATTCCAGAAGAAGGCACTGTTATCATAAGAGCTGACAGCTCCATGCATGATATTGTCCCTGAAGACCTTCTAGTGGGACAAGATGTGGAGGTGGAAGACAGTGATACTGATGATCCTGACCCTGTGGAGGCCTGGGCTCACATGTGTGTTTATATCCTAGTTTTTAACAAAAAAGTTTAAAAAGTCAAAATAAATAAATAAATAAACAATTCTAAAATTAGAAAAACAGCTTACAGAATAAGGATATAATGAAAATATTTTTGTACAGCTGTACATTGTGTTTGTGTTTTAAGCTGGGTTATTACAAGAGTAAAAAATTTGAAAAATAAAAATTTACAAAGTAAAAATTTACAGTAAGCTAAGTTTATTAATAAAGAAAAATATTTTATATAAATTAAGTGTAGCCTAAGTGCACGATATTTATAACATCTACAGTAGAATACAGGAATGCCCTAGGCCTTCATATTCACTCATCACTCACTCACTCGAGAACTTCCAGTCTTGCCAGCTCCATTCATAGGGTAAAGGCCCCATACAGACGGACCATTTTTACCTTTATACTGTATTTTTACTGTAAAAGATAAAACATATCTTTTCTATGTTTACATGTTTAGATACACAAATACCCCTTTGTTACAACTGCCTACATGTTGTACACATAGTACAGTAACATGTTGTACAGGTTTATAAAGCAACAGGCATATCATAAACTATACCAGGAGCAACAGGCTATACCATATAAGCTAGGTGTGTGGTAGGCTATACCATCCATGTTTGTGGAAGTACACTCTATCACGTGCACAAAATGATGAAATCACCTAATGATGCATTTCTCAAAAGATACCCACATCATTAAGTGAGAAATGACTGTATTTAGGTATCTGCATGAAGCTGCATTTGAGTTTAAAAATTATTTTTTGTAGAGCACAAAGAGGAAGTTCTAAATCAAGCCAGACAGGCATTACAAAACTATTTTGAGTATGGCACCTAGAGAGAAAACAGAGTCTAAAATATAGTGCTCTACCTCAAGCACTTCACAACCTACAAAGGCACAGAATCGACACCAAGCCCTAGAATTTCCAAGGTAAAAGACCAGCAGGTGAAGAGTAAAATTATGTAAAGTTTAAATTTGGCAGCAACTAAAAAAAACCACCTCGTATAGTCTTGATTTCTAAAATCCTGCATATTTTTTCAATGTGGAAAAGCGCATATCCTTAACAGGGGTAGTAGACACGAAATAATTGTTTTTAGACAAACATAATTCCACAATACATCTTAACATCTAGGGAGCCACCCAACACACATAACACTTATTTTTTTCCTACATATTGTATAAGAAAGGAGTTCATTTTCCATTGCCCATTGGCAGGCAAAGAGATCATTCCTAACAGCACGGGCTTTCCCAAGTGAGCTGCTGCCTGAGCTGCTCATGCCAAGGCACAGAACACACCTGTCAAGAAGAAAGGCCCAGCTGAAGCTGAAATATATGATTGTCTAGACTCTGCCCTGCCATATCATGTTCCTCAATCTGTTCATCCAGAATCTCTTTTAGATGGGTTTCTCTACCTTCTCATCATGGCAGCTTTGTTTAGTCTGAAATTCAATCACAGATGAATTAGGCTTTAGGAAACATTCCCATTCTAGTTTTGTAGTCACATCAGAAACCCTAGACCCCGTGTTAATTTTGTTACAGCTTTTAGTTCTCGCATTTCAATGTGAAATCACTTCCCCTTGGAGAATGCCACTGATACTGGCAAGAAAGCACAAGGGGCTGCCACACAACTCAATCGCCAATAACAACCTGGGAAACTCAACCCTCCGCAGACATTAGTAATCATGGGAAAACAGCCAGAACTTTAATCACAATTCTTTCAAAAACAGCCAGGGATTTGGAAATGCTGTTATTCTAGGATATGACCCTACTACACTGTTTAATCAAAGCCATTGCCAGTACAAGAACAACCTGCAGATTTTAATAAAAACCAATTTCATAAAAGTCAGTGTGTCAGTATCATGCTGGACTCAATTTAGCAAAATTCCAAAATCTTTACATATATGCACCTTCTACAGATACAAATTTGCTTATTATATCGCATACAACCTCTCTGTTTGGAGTTGCAAATTTTTACAAAAAAACACACACATACACCGCCATTTCGGCATGCAGTCACCCAACTGAGGTTATATAGTCAACAAAACTACTGAAAAATACGAACCTGTAAAATTGGTGACCAGCTGGGTGGGCAGGTGCAGGATCTGGATTGGATTGCCTCCATGCCCCAGAGATGGTCTGGAGGCTTTCTTCAAAACAGAAATTTGGGAGAGAGTATTTTCAGTGCCAAGCTGGCAATAGCCACACATCCCTGATGTTCAGGAAGCCATGTGGCTTGACTTCACTCCACCAGTAGCTCTATTTTTAGGCAACATCCTGGTGAAATGGCAAAAGCCGCAAGCACACCTTAAGATACAGCAGCTGCCGCCACTGCTACTGTGGCTGGTGAGAGCACAGGGGAGTTGTTCTCTGTCATCATGGAGGAGAGAGAAGGAAGGCAGAAAACTGCTAGCTCATCCTGTCTGCTCCACTCCCACTTCTAGGGGATTTCTATTCTTCCAACTACGAGAGAAGTAGGGAAAGTAGCAGTGGGAAAGGAACATGAAGATGGGGAGGGAGAGGCTGGATTGAAATGTTTTCTTCATTTATAAAGATCATGTCCACCAAGAAATGTGAATATAATGGTGGGATAGATACACAACAATTCAGAGTGATTTATGGCCTATTAGAATTGAAGGGAATGAACTAACCTTAATTTTTGAAAATACGTATCCCCCTCAAAAAACAAAAATATATATATATATGCACACACACACACACACACACACACACACACAGACATACATACAGGCCTCCAAAGATTTTCACTGTATCTTTCCACTAATAATGGGAAAGATATTTCTCCAAATAAAAATAACAGGACTATAAAAAAGTATGCCAAGCCAAAGGACACCAGTAAAACAACAAAATTCAGCATTTCAATGAATTTAAAAAGCAATCAGATTTTTACCTCCGAAAAACACCCCCTTAACAATGAGGTCTATGAAAAGAATATGCCAAACAACCTATTCCTCAATTTTTTAAAAAGCAGCATATAAACAAAGGGGAGGATGGGCAATGCAGTGTACATCTGTTGCATTTCTAGGTACTCTTACAGGACAATCCAGGATTATTCCCTGGATAGGTGATTCACTGCAAACCTGCTTTCAAACGTACATTGACAGTATTTAATTACATACTTTCTTAGTATAATCTATACGTAGTTGGTACTGCTATAGAAGCTGAGAAAACAAGATGCTTCACACAAGTCAGTTACTGTCTGACTAAAGGTTTGAAATGTTAAAAAATAAAAATAAAAAGAAGCCAACAATGCTGTAAGCTAGAACTCTGCACTGGTTAGAGACATAGATACGTATCTGTCCCACAAAAGGCTGCTGGGAACAAAGGGCAAAGATGGCAAGTTGCAACGTTTATTTTCTTCTGAGTCAGACTTATTTATTTACTTATTCGCTTTTGTTTTCTGAATTATGAATTCTTGGAACACAAGAGAGACCCATATGTAAATGTAAATGCTGAATGATTTTCTGAATGATTTTCTAATTATATGGCTTTTTGGAAAATTTGCAACATCGATTCTCTCCATTAGTGCAAATAATAGAGGGTACACTGCACCTAGGTGATTGGGAAAGTGGAAAACTACACCACTCTCATTTCACTGAAGAAGAAAATAGGTCTATGTAAATAATATCTTGTAATAACGTAGCTACTAAGTGTCCAAATTACCTTTGCAATCATATTCTCCTCTGAGTCTCAAAGTATTATGAGGTAAAGCAAATATTACTGAAGCAACCAATGAGAAAACCAAGATCCCAAAAGCTGAAGCATCTTGCCCAAGATCCTCACAGATGGCTGGCAGTTGAAAATAAATAAAAATGCTAGGCAATGCAAGCAACATTCAAAGACCTCAAAAGTCAGGGGAGAGTGGCTTACGCCTGTAATCCAGCACTTTGGGAGGCCAAGGCCAACAGATTGCTTGAGCCCAGGAGTTCGAGAATCTCCTGGGCAACATCGTGAAACCCCATCTTTACTAAAAATACAAAAAAATTATGCAGGCACAGCGGCACCCACCTGTAGTCCCAGCTACCTGGGAGGCTGAGGTGGGAGGATTACCTGAGCCAAGGAGGTTTAGGATGCAGTGAGCCATGATTGTACCACTGCACTCCAGCCTGGGCGACAGGAGTGAGACCCTGTCTCAAAAAAAAAAAAAAAATTCAGGAATCTGTTCAATTTTTAATACTTGCTTATAGTTAACATCTAGTGTGATATTTTGGGGTAATAATGTCAAGGTAGACATGAGTTTGTACTTTATAGAATAAGAGTCACACCACTTTACCTCCCCCAGGAGATACCAAAAGAAATGAAATAGTAAATAAACAGTATGCTCTGGACACAATATACTCCACACAATTTCAAAAAATAAAAAGTTTGGTCTCTGCTCATTTATCATCTAAGAAATGATGAATGTCCAGAAAAGGTCCATCTAGCTATGGAAATTATTGTCTGAAAGGCTAATTTGGTAACTGTCATCAAAGAAGCAATGATACATCATATTCAGCAAAGTATGCCACATGAAGATTACACAGTATGGTCATCTTCTGTTAAACAGCCATTAGAGAAGTCCTATTTCTGGCAGAAGCAGGGTTAAGGGGAAGGCTGAGGAAAGGATCATGATAAAGTGAAAGAAGCAGAGAAACACAGGAACATAAAGAAGAAGACAGTAGCATTCAGCAAGGACATTATGACAAAAAGATAAGGCCCAGCTGTATTCATCTTGGAAATTTGTTTCTTCTGAAATCAGAAGATATTAAGAAGCCTCATCATTTGTACAGTCATGTCCTCTATTGAGAGATGAGGCTTTATAACAGTGCCAACCAATGGAACTATAATGTGGGTCACATATGTAATTCTTTGTTTTCCAGTAGCCATATTAAGAAGGTAAAATGAAACAAGTGAAATTAGTTGCATTAATATTTTCATTTAACCTAACATAGCCAAAATAACATGCAAACATTTAGTCACATTTAAAAATTGAGATATTTTATTCATACTGAAAGTCTTTGAAATCTAGTTGGTATTTTATTTTATTTATTTATTTATTTATTTATTTATTTATTTATTCATTTATTTATTTGAGATGGAGTCTCGCTCTGTCACCCAGGCTGGAGTGCAGTGGCATGATCTTGGCTCACTGCAACCTGTGCCTAGCGGGTTCAAGCAATTATCCTGCCTCAGTCCCAGTCTCCAGCTGGGACTACAGGCACCTGCCACCACGCCCAGCTAATTTTTTGTATTTTTTAGTAGAGACAAGGTTTAACCATGTTGGTCAGGCTGGTCACAAACTCTTGACCCCAGGTAATCCACCCTCCTCGGCCTCCCAAAGTGCTGGAAGGAGCCTAACTTTCCAAGGATTCTTTTTATTTATTTATTTTTTTTGAGACAGAGTTTTGCTCTTGTTGCCCAGGCTGGAGTGCAATGGCGCGATCTCGGCTCACCGCAATGTCTGCCTCCTGGGTTCAAGCGATTCGCCTGCCTCAGTCTGTTGAGCAGCTGAGATTAAAGGCATGTGCCACCACGCCTGGCTTATTTTGTATTTTTAGTAGAGACGGGGTTTCTCCATGTTGGTTCAGGCTGGTCTCGAACTCCCAATCTTAGGTGATCTGCTCGCGTTGGCCTCCCAAAGTGCTGGGATTACAGGCATGAGCCACCGCGCCCGGCCTCCAAGGATTCTATGCAACAAGGCGGTCCTATCAGCCCTGAACTACATCTGACTTGTAAGTACGAAGGGGAAATGTCCATCTTGTGGAGGCCATTGTTATTTTAGGTCTTTGCTACCTGTAGCAGAATCTAATCCACACTGATAAAGGTAAGGAGGGGGCTGCTTCAGTGACATGAATTATCTTTGTGCTATTCACCAAACTTGATCTGGACAATCTGGCTGGATGAGGAGATGCTCCACATATACTGAAGAAGACAAACTAAAAATTTGGCTGTCAACCTAAATTCATATCCTCCCTGATTGCTTCCTCTAAAAAGAACCCTAATTCTGTCCTTCTGGACAGCTGGATGCTTCATGGGAGACTGACCCAAAGTCCTTGGCCATAAATAGATATAGGCAAGGTCCACAATTCAGGCTAATGAGACATGGGGTCTTTCAGTAAAGGTTCACTTGCTTTATAAAGGAGAGTCAGAAAGAGATGAGCCTTTGTTGGCTCTAAAGGTCCTGAGTGGATTTTATAGCTATGAGAGCTATGATGCTGGGTACACTAGTGCCCATCTTGGACCTAAGTTGAAGATGAAGTTTGTACTTGGAAAAGGGAAAAACCATGATATTGGCAGGGAAAAGAAGCTGGAACCCACCTGCTGTAATGAGACTAAAGCTCACCCTATTTGAGAGATGTCTTGTTGCATTTACGGGTGAGCCACATTATTGGGGGGAAGAGTGAATTTCTCTACAAAATCATTTCATTCTTTTACCAAGCTCCAAACACAACAAACAAATGATTATAAACAAACAAACAAAAATACATAGCTGAGTTATGGAAACAGAGGATAAAGAATGGGAGTTTAAAGCAGGAAAATCTAATTTTAAGTAGTTCTACTATTAATTCATTCTGCAAATATGAACAATTCTCTGCACATGTTCCCTAGTTTTAAAACAAAGTTAGCCTATTTTTGTCTTTTCTCCAAAATGAGGCAGCACATTATGAAACATAAAAAAACAGCCAGAAATCACAGAAATTCTCAAAAATCCATGGAACATTTTCTTTTTCCAATGTGAAATAAAATAACAAAATACAGTTTTCACTAAATAGCAAGAAAGAACTCTAGATTAGGTCAAGGATTGAGACACCAAGACATGTAACATTTAGGCTGTGAGATGAGAGAAAGAAATTACACAGATGAAAGGCATATGAAGACAAGGGCAGAGGTGGAAGTCATGTGAATAACATTGTACAAAGAGAGCATGTTGGAGCAAAGCAAATGGGAGTGTGGGAAAAGGGCAGGGCTGGTTGGGAGCCACACTTAGCCAAGACAGAAACAGGCAGACAGGGGTGCCAGAATCTGGGGTTTGGCTCTGTAGGAGAATCCAGAGAAGACAGAGGCATGGTAGGTAGGTACAGGGGGAGATACTACAATCTAAGCCTTTCCATTAGCTTCTAGAAAAACTCTAAGAGTAGAGATATTTGGTGATAAGACAGCGCGAGGTATAGGAAGGAACTTCTTGTTGCTAAGAGTGTAAATTTTAGAATGAGAAAGACAGAAGTTTTAAAAAACAATTCTGCCACTGACTAATTATGTGACCTTGCACTGATTTCTAAACCTCTCTGATCACTAGTTTCCATTATCAGTAAAATAGGGATAAAGGTAGTTATAGCTCATAAGGCTGTAACAAGGATTAAATGAGATCATGCACATAAAGTGCTCAGTACAATGCCTGACACACAGAAAGAACTAAAAAATGTTTTTCTGACATACAAACACACAAAACAAGTATATCAGAAATAATTCATCCCATAAAAGTAGACACTAATCTCATGAGGTATGCAAAACAGACATTTGTGGGAAAAGTCTTAAGAAAGGCATATGCAACAAAAGCAAATTACTTATAGAAACTAAAGACTTCGTAGCAAGGGACAAAGGACAGAGGAAAGGTAGAGACAGACTTTCTAGGCTGTAGGACCAAGAACTTTGTTCACCACTTCTAAGGGTATCAGCAGCATTTGATACATACTATTGATCACCTCCCTTCTTCTCTTGGCCTCCAGGATACCACCTGCTCTGATTCTCCTGCGTGCTACTGCACAGTCTACTGGGTTCCATCCTCCTTCTCTTCCTTTACTCTATGGGGAAAAAGTCCTCTCTGATCTCACCCACCTACTCTCCCCATTACCTACACTCCTCCATCCACACTGGTTTCCTTGCCAGTCCTCAAGGACTTCCTCCACCCCCACCTCTACATCTGCATGATTCTTTGACTTCCTTCAGCTCCTGCTCAAACACCACCTTATCAGGGAAGCATTCCCTGACCATTGGATCTGAAATAGCAACTGACACCTGCTCCCATTATTACTCTGACCCCTGAACTGCTTCATTTTCTCATTATACTTCCCATAATCAGATCTGCTTATTCATTTATGTTTATTTTTTTATTCTGGCAGGCTCTTGAGCCAGAGTAGGCTTAAAAAGACTGAAGCTTGGCCGGGTGCAGGGGTTCACACCTGTAATCCCAGCACTTTGGGAGGCCGATGCGGGGGTATCACAAGGTCAAGAGATTGAGACCATCCTTGCCAACATGGTGAAACTCCATCTCTATTAAAAATACAAAACTTAGCTGGGTATGGTGGCATGCACCTGTAATCCCAGCTACTCAGAAGGCTAAGGCAGGAGAACTGCTTGAACCAGGAGGCAGAGGGTGCAATGAGCTAAGATCGTGCCATTGCACTCCAGCCTGGTGAAAGAGCAAGACTCCACCTCAAAAAAAAAAAAAAAAAAAAAAAAAAGAATCCAGCTTATTTATTTCTTGTGTCACCCACTCTCCATAACAAATGTAAGCTCCATGAAAGCAGAGACCTTGTGTGTTTTATTCACTGCCTATACCCCTTGCCCAAAACACTGTCTAACACATGGTAGGATCTCAACAATATTTGCCAAAGGAAAAGAGAGAAAGGTTTTCAAATGAAAATATTATTCATTCTTTTTTTACTCTATCTCTCATTACCTGAATTTATTTCCTTCCAGTTACTTTTTAGCCACTGTCTCTCTAATATACAAAGACTCACACATCAACTCTCTTTTTGGTTAATGGGAAGCAACAGATACTGTGCATCAAAGTGGTTCACATTTAAGGGTTCTGACAAATCTTAGATTCTAAGATTACTGTCTCAGTTCAACTTACAGTTTTGCCTCAATAACACTCAGGATGGTCAATATGACTATTTCAGTTTGAGGACAGTCTCTTAATTACTGTGCTTCAATTCTACTTGTTAGAAGAACATTATTTTTATCTAATCTACAGTTAGGCACAGGCATCTTTTTTGATAAATTCATTCTTTAAAAATCATTAAACTTTCCACATTGTTACATAACCATATAAATGTGTGTTCCAATACACAATTAGAAAGCATTTATTCTTGTTTTAATATTTAATCAGAATAAAACACAAAACTGGTCTACTTCTGTTTGCTTAAAAATTTTGCATATTATTCGTAAGAATATTGTCTATTTTACTGTATTTGCTCAAAATATGTGTGTGCTCATCTATTATAGAAACACTCTTCCAAATATTTAGAAAAGCGAGTGCAGGAGTGGTGCCAAGCGGAGGAAAGCATTGTCTTTGAAAGTCTTTTGATGTGTGGGAAACGGAACTGAAAACCAGAATCAGGAGAGATTTCTATAATTCAAGAGCTTTCATCCATAAACATCCCCTATGATAATTTACCACATAGATCTGACAACTGAACTTCATCAGTTTTTCTTCTCAATCCAGACTCCCCAAAACACATTGATTCCCATTTTATAATCACATACATTATAATTACACATTAGTGATTCAGGGAGCAAGATGGCCTAGGGCTTAAAGATTTCTAGCTGGATTCTGTTTGACTCTGAAGGTTATGCCTGCTGGGTAAGGATTACCAGAGTTAATTTCAGATAGTGAACAAGAGATACCAAGAACTAATGAAGAAACATCAGACTCCACAACCAAAACAAGGAAGCAGCGTCTCCCATCTTGCCTTAACAAATCTCCTCTTGCTGATGATATGTGATTCATTCTCCTGTTTCACTTGTAAAAACAAAATGAAACAATAGCATCACAGTGCTTACTACGGTACAGAATTAACGACTGTTCACACCACTTTTTCTCTCCAATGTTTCACAAAAACTCAAGAACAACAAGAATTACTGACACTAAAACAAAAGACTTGCCTAATTTTGAAAGTATAAGCTTTCATATCTACCAAGTTAGGCCAGGCACGGTGGCTCACGCCTGTAATCCTGGGACATTGAGAGGCCAAGGTGGGCAGATCACCTGAGATCAGGAGTTTGAGATCAATCAGGCCAATATGGTGAAACTCAGTCTCTACTGAAAATACAAAAAATAGCTGGGCATGGGCTGGGCATGGTGGCTCATGCCTGTAATCCCAACACTTTGGAAGGCTGAAGCGGATGGATCATGAGGTCAGGAGATCAAGACCATCCTGGCTAACATGGTGAAACCCTGTCTCTACTAAAATTACAAACATTAGCTGGGCATGGTGGTGCATGCCTGTAATCCCAGCTACTCGGGAGGCTAAGGCAGGAGAATCGCTTGAACCCAGTAGTCAGAGGCTGCAGTGAGCTAAGATCGTGCTACTACACTCCAGCTAGCAACAGAGACTCCGTCTCAAAAAAAAAAAAAAAAAAAAAAAAAAAAAAAGCCGGATATGGTGGCACACACCTGTAATTCCTGCTACTCAAGAGGCTGAGGCACTTGAATCACTTTAACCCAGGAGGCGGAGGTTGCAGTGAGCCGAGATTGCACCACTGCAGTCTAGCCTGGATGATGAAGTAAGACTTGTCTCAAAAATAAAATTTAAAAAAAGTCATATCTACCAATTTAGTTGCTGGGTAGATCTTTCAAGGACTCTCCAGATATTCCCAGGCACTAAAGTAGCCAAATGAAAATGTTTTCTATATTGTGGGAGGCCAAGGCAGGAGGACTGCTTGAGCCCAAATTCAAGACCAGCCTAGGCAACATGGCAAGACCCCACCTATTCAGAATTTTTTTTAAAAAAAATTCACTGGATGTGGTGGCACACACCTGTAGTCTCAACTTCCCATGGGGCTGAAGCAGGAAGATCACTTGAGCACAGGAGTTTGAAGCTACAGTAAGTTCTGATCATGTCACTGCCCTCCAGTCTGGGCAACAGAGCAAAGACCCTGTCTCAAAAAACAAGAAAAAAGAAAAAAAATAAATGTTTCAAAGAACTCACATCCAGATTTTGCCACACTTTGGCATACTTTTCTATAGCCAAAGAATAACCCCAGGAGGTGAATTTTAGAGTACTGAGTGGAAAAAAATTCAAAAACTGTTTAGCTCAGCAGACTCAAAGGGCAGCTCAGAATCACAACACGCATCACTGCTCCATGTGTATCTACCTGTATCCACCTTGTTGCCACAGCATGGAGAAAATGAAAGTGTTTTTAATTGATTCCCCAACCTACACGCATTCAGTCCCACAGACCCAAGTGTCACCTTTTACAGAGCGGTCCATTCTGACCAGCAGTGCACAGACCTGAGAAAACTCACTTCTGCAGAAAAACTGTTAGTCTCAACAAATTCAAGTCGGCCACTCAGATCCAAAGATGTATTTTTTACAAAAATATACAGAGTGCAAAATGAAAGAAAAGAAACAGTGTTGCTAGAAAATACACACACACACACACATACAAGGTCTTTTAAAAGTTCACAGAAAATGCATATGAAAAAACTATGCCATGGGTTTCAAAAATATTTTTGTATCAAACTAAGCTTGCTATAGATCCATGCCTGAACAGGATCTAGTTTGAGGCACTAAAAAGGATAAAACATCAGTCACATGAATTCTGTTAAAATTGAGGCAAGAATGAACATCAAAATTATGGCGAAGGCTGGGAGCCAAGGCTCACCCTATAATCAGTAGCACTTTGGGAGGCTGAAGTGGGAAGACAGTTTGAGTCTAGGGGTATGAGACCAACATGGGGAACATAGTGAGATTCCATCTCCACAAAAAAATTGTAAAAGTTAGCCAGGTGTGGTGGTACATGCCTATACTCTCAGCAACTCGGGAGATGCTACAATTGAAATGGGATAGTTCCCTTGGCCCTTTCGTGGGACTCCCGAAGAGGGTGGCTTTTTTACTCAGCCCACAGCCCTCAACCCCTCACAGGAAGGGGAGCACACAGGTGAGCAGGTACAGGGGCTGGGGCAAGTACCTTTGGACACCAGCAGGGCCGAGCCTTGTATCAGCCGCGTGGCAGTGTCTAGGGAGGTGCCCTGCCCATGATCTGTGATGCCCCAGAGGGAATGTTATACTGTGCTCTCTTAGCTTTGTTGTCTATCGATGGCTACGTGTTTAACAGCTCAGTGTGACATTCCTCTGTATCCCAAGCTCTCGTTTGGCATCCAGGAAGAATCAAGTCACAGGAACAAACTGAAGACGGTAGATGCAAGGGATTTTATTACTGATGAAAGAGGCTCTCAGAGGGATGGAGAGCTGGAAAGGGGATGAAGTGGAAAGCTGGTCTTCCCCAGAGGTTCGGCCATCCCTAGCCAAACTCTTCCCCGAAGTCCCGCCGTCGAGCCGTCCTTCTGAAGTCAAGCTGCTTTTCCCCGAAATATGGTTGCTTCTTCTCTCCTTCTCTGCCACTCTGCCCCGCTCCTTTACCAGCGGAGCCTGGGGTTTTTATGGGTACAGGATGGGGGCAGGGCAAGCTAGGATGATTTCAGAAAGGGCAGCATTTGGGAGAGAAAACAGGAATGTATGTTCTCACTTTGGGCTGCGGGTTCAGGCTTGAGGGTGGAGCCCTTGCCAGGGACCCTGCCCTTTTCTATCCAGTGTTTCCCTGCCTCCTGTCCATATCAAAAGGAGCTATGATTGTTACACTGCATTCCATTCTAGGTGTCTGGGTGAGACCCCATCTCTAAAAATAAAAATAATAATCACATTTTTAAAAATAGAAAAACAATATGGTGAAGCTTGGATGGAAAAGTGGCGAAACTGATAGATACAGGAGGCAGAGAAAGGAATCTGCACAGGGTCTTGCCTGAGCATGCCCACAATGGACCAGGGGCCTGCATGTGTACTGGGAAAACGGGCTGGAGGCGTCAGAAATCTGAGCCTTAGACGAGGAGCCGGGGGTCTTCAGCTTGTGTGTGGTGGCCTGTTATTCAATCTGTGAGGTGGGAGCCTATGAGCAGAACCCCCCTCTTTTCTGCGGACAGATTTCTTGCAGGATTTTAGCTGAACTAAGGAATAAGAAATCCTGCATCAAAATTATTGATTCTTTATATAAAGATGATAGAGATAATGTCCCAAAGAAATCAGCAGTTTATAAATAGATGACTTGTTTTCAGAAGGGACAGGACAATCTTGAGGATGATGCCTATAGCAGCAGACCATCCACATCAATTTGTGAGGAAAAACTCAATCTTGTTCTTGTTCATGCCCTAATTAAAGAAGGCCAACAATTAACAGTACAAACAATAACCAACATGATAGACATCCCATCTGGTTCAGCTTACCTACACTCCTGACTGGAAAATTAAAGTTCAGCAAACTTTCCACTCAAACTTTCCACTCTGCGTGGCAAAACTGTTATGCTCAGATCTGCTGCAGACAAGAGCAGAGTATCCAATGGAAATTTTAAACAAGAAAGATCAAGATCCTGAAGCACTTCGCTGAAGAACTGTGACAGAAGACAGAACATGGCTTTACCAGTGTGATCCTGAAGACAAAGCACAAAGCAATGCCTCCCAAGAGCTGGAAGGGGTCCAGTCAAAGCAAAAATGGACAGGTGAAGAGCAAAGATCATGGCAACAGTTTTTTGAGATGCTCAGGGCATTCTCCTTATCGGCTTTCTAGAAGGCCAAAGAATGATACCATCTGCTTATTATGACAGAGTTATGAGAAAGTTAGCCAAAGTTTTAGCAGAAAAATGTCCAGATGATCTTGAAAAATCTTTAAAGGCCACCCATTTGTCTGCAGTTAGTAATGTAAAAAAGATGGCACTGACATGGTTAGGTTCCCAGTAGCCTCAGTTCTTTAGGGAAGGACTAAATGGCTGATGCCATCATTTATAAAAGTGACCTTGATGGAGCTTATGTTGAGAAATAAAGTTTATATTTTTATTTTGTATCTTTTAATTCCTTTTATCCAAGACCTTTTGAAGTCCCCCTTGTGTGTGTGTATACACATCTATATACACACACACATATATGTACAGACACATATCTACACACACACATATACACACATATATATACACACACACATATCTACACATACATACATACACACACACACACACAAACACATTTTTTTGAGACAGAGTTTCACTCTTGTCACCCAGGCTAGCATGCAATGGTGCAATTGCGGCTCACTGCAACCTCCAGCTCCTGGGTTCAAGTGATTCTCGTGCCTCAGCCTCCCGAGTAGCTGGGACTGCAGGCACAAGCCACCATGCCCAGCTAATTTTTGTATTTTTAGTAGAGACAGGGTTTCACCATGTTGGTCAAGCTGGTCTCGAACTCCTGACCTCAGGTAATCCACCCGCCAGCACCTCCCAAGGTGTTGCGATTACAGGCATGAGCCACCGCACCTGGCCATATATTTATTAATTAAAATAGAATTACATCCAAAAAGTTGAAAAGAAGGCAAAAAAGTGGTAAGTCTTCATTTCCCTTTTATATGGACATCACATTTTTATAGAGTAAATAGAGAATAGTGGCAAAAAAAATCTGCTAATATTTTTTCTTAATGATAAGTAAATTATTAACCACAAAAAAGAAAACCACAAATAAGCAAACCGTAAATACTGAAACAGAAAGCATTTGGTTTGTATTTAGGATATCACTTAATATTTCTAAAGGGTGAAATGGGAAACCCTGGGGAGAAAGAAGGGAGGAAAGAAAATCATTCATTTTATGTCCACGGTATTTAATTTCTTTCTTGGAATGAACTGAGAATCTGGGTCTCATGAATCTAAATGCTGCCACATGGCCCAGTTCCTAATGATTGGTCTATTACACTATAGTTGAATTTATTTGAACAATTAAATGGCTTGTCCAAAACAGAAGGCATTCCTGCCTTCCAGTAGATAAAATACACAATTTCCCTTAGGGGATGAATATAGGGCAAGAATACAAAGAAGTATGTCTAACAATGGTAAAAATGTCAGGAAACAGAAAATGTCAAATCCTCCAGGGAAAAACAAACTCAAACTTTGCTTAGAGCTCAGGCACCATGTTTTTTGTGATGAAATTACACTCTACAGTCTCCCCTAAGGGGGAAAAAAAACTGCTAGAACTAATCAAAGTATAGTGTTTGGTGAATTTTTTTTTCTTTTTGCAAAGTTCAAAACAAAAGCAATAGCAACCATATAGTTTTCATGTCATCACTGGCAGGAAATTTAACTCTTGTCTGGATAAGTTCTTTGGAAAAAAACTGAACCAGAAATGAGAGTTTCACATTCTGAGTTCTTCTTTCTAATTTCAATTTCCTGCCTGGTACGCTAGAAGCTAAAAAAAATCTGGAGGACAAATTTAACTGTTAATTACATATTCAAGCCATCTGATTTTGTTGATAGGTTCAAACAATGATGCTAAAACTTGGGCATTTTACTTGATTTTTGCTCAATCTGACATGCAAACACCTTTTATAAAAGACAAATATAGTGAATAAAATTGGCTGCTCACTCCCCACCTGTCCAAGGCCAGTCTAGTTTAGTTTCACTCTGAGCACTGGAGCTTCAGTTAGTTCTGAGATGAAGCAATGTCTCCCCATAGTTCCAGTTTTCATTATGAAACTCAAAGACACTAACATCCTCATTTAAAATCTCCAAAGGGCAATTAATAATGCCTGGCAGAGGCAGGTAGTCTTTATTCTTCTGGTTTTCATTTTGCAAGTGTCTGGACTAATAAAAATCAGACAAAACAAGTATTAAATATTTAACTTTCATAGATTTCCACCAGTCTCATCCTAGAGGTGAAGGTCTTGCCTCTTCCATTATCTCTGTTCTATTTTGATACCATACCAATTCCTTGTCCCTATACTTCTACTACAATGAAAATGGGATCAGGGCCAGGCATGGTGGCTCACTGCTGTAATCGTAGCACTTTTGGAGGCCAAGGAAGGTGGATCACACAAGGTCCGGAGTTTGAGACCAGCCAATATGATGAAATCCTGTCTCTACTAAAAATACAAAAAAAAAATTAGCCAGGCATGGTGGTGTGCACTTGTAATCCCAGCTATTCAGGAGGCTGAGGCAGAGAGAATCACTTGAACCCAGGAGGCAGAGATTGTAGTGAGCTGAGACCGCACCATTGCACTCCAGCCTAGGCGATGAAGTGAGACTCTGCCTCAAAAAACAAACAAAAAAAATGGGATGGGGAATACAAAGAGCCCATAACAGAGGTGAGGGCACAGCTGACAGAATGAGTATATCTAGATAAATGACCGCAGGTCAAAGACTGTGTACTATGAGTATGTCATGTGTTTCCCAATTTCTGCAGAGAAAACTTCTGAGAAGCCTTTCCCATTCAATCTATCTATTCAACCCAGCAATCCCATTATTGGGTATATACCCAAAAGAATATAAATCATTCCACCATAGAGATACATGCACATACATGTATGTGCATCAGAGCACTATTCACAATAGCAAAGACATTCCTGGAATCAACATATATGTTCATCAGTGGTAGACTGGATAAAGGAAATGTGGTACATATACACGACCATGGAATACTATGCAGACATTAAAAATAAAAAAAGTAAGATCACATCCTTTGTAGCAACATGGATGGGGCTGGAGGTCACTATCCTAATAATGGAGGATATTATCCTAAGTAAACTAACACAGGAACAGGAAACCGAATACTGCATGATCTCACTTGTAAATGGGAGCTAAACATTAAGCACATATGGACACAAGGAAGAGAACAACAGACACCAGGGCCTACTTGAGGGTGGAGGAAAGGAGGAAGGTGAAGATCAAAAAACCACCTATCAGGTACTCTATTTGTTATCTAGGTGGAGAAAAAATCTGTACACGAAACACCCATGACACAAAATTTACCTATCTAACAAACCTGCATATGTACCCCTGAATCTAAAATTTAAAAAATAAATAAAATTTCTACCACCCCTCTTGATACTTCATATCTCCCTTTCCTCCTTTTTCTCCTTAGCACTTATCATTATTAAAACTGTATATATTTCTAGGCCAGGTGCGGTGGCTCACACTTGTAATCCCAGCACCCTGGGAGGCCAAGGCAGGCAGATCACTTGAGGTCAGGAGTTCGAGACCAGCCTAGCCAACATGGTGAAACACCGTCTCTACTAAAAATACAAAAAATTAGGTTGGCGTGATGGTGCGCAACTGTAGTCCCAGTTAAAAGGGAGGCAGAGGCAGGAGACTCACTTGAACCTGGGAGGCAAAGGTTACGGTGAGCTGTGATCTCACCACTGCACTGCAGCCTGGGTGACAGAACAAAAATCCATCTCAAAAAAAAAAGTATATATTTCTTAGCATTTATCTCCTCTTCTAGAACATAAGCTCCATGCTGACAGCTACTTTTTATCTATTTATTTATTTTATTTATTATATTTTTTTTAAGACAGGGTCTCGCTCTGTTACTTAGACTCTGGCATATAGTGGTGTGGTCACAGCTCACTGTAGTGTCAACCTTCCAGGCTCAAGTGACCCTTTCACCCAGCCTTCCGAGCAGCTGGGACCACAGGTGTGCGCCACCACCCCTGACCGATGACAGTGATTCTTGTTCATTTTGTTCACTGCTATATCACCACTGCCCAGAGTAATGCCGAAGTAAATACTTCTTAAATGAATAAATAAATGACTGAGGGTGCACAAAGGGACCGAGATCAGAAAAAGTAACCATGTGCTATACACTTCACTTTATTAATTTAACCTACACATGGTCTATTTTACACATAAGAAACCTAAAGTTTAGGAAAGTCCGTCATTTGAAGTTACACAGATAACACAAGGATTTGCATGAAGCTTTATAAAATACCACAATGCTTTCTCTTCGAAGAGGAAATGAGACTTGAATTATTGAATTTGACCTTTGCATGTGTGAGGAGTAAAGAAAGTAATGGAAACAGCATTTTAAAAGGCAGACATAAAAATTCAGGAGTATTGAATATCACAGAATGACAGAAGCCTAAGGTTTATGCTGAGATTTACATTTGAAAAAATAAATTAGATAGGGAGAGACTCCAAAGAGCCTTGAATGCCAGGATCTGTATTTTTATAAATGAATACTTTCAAACTTTTTTTTTCACAGCAGAACTCTTCTTTGTCATTGGAAATCTTATATAGAACTCTGACATATTACAGAGATAAAAGTCTGGAACAGGCGCGATGGCTCACGCCTGTAATCCCAGCACGGGGTGCCAAGACGGGCGGATCGCCTAAGGTCAGGAGTTCTAGACCAGCATGGCCAACATGGCAAAACCCCATCTCTACCAGAAATACAAAAATTAGCTGGGTGTGGTGGAGTGCATCTGTAATCCCAGCTACTCTGGAGGCTAAGGTAGTAGAGTCACTTGAACCCAGGAGGCAGAGGTTTCGGTAAGCCAAGATCACACCACTGCATTCCAACCTGGGCAACAAAGCAAGACTCTGTCAAAAAAAAAAAAACAAAACCGAAATAGGTAAAAAACAAAGCCCTGAAAAATAGTGATACACGTGAGAAAAAATCAGAAAGGGCAGATCTAAAAGGTACTGCACAGGAAAAAAGCAAAATCATGATGACTAAGTGATGAGAGATTACACAGTTAATTGTCAGAGAAGACTCCCAACTCTGGCTTCCAACTACATTGAGAATGATACAATTTTGAGTGAACAAGACAATTTAGTAAGAAAAGGGTTTTGAGCAGATAATGATGACTATCTCCTCCACCTTCAAAATCCCTCACCTGCTGGGGTCCCCAAGATTCTTTTCAAGTCTTTTCTCTTCTTACTGTATCTCTGATCAAATACACAAACATGATATCCAGTCAACAAGAACCTCAATGCTAATGATACTCAAAGCCATGTGTGGCCCAGACCTCTCTCTCAAACTCCAGATTTCACCTAAATAGTCCATACATCCCAAATTCAACAAGTTCAAATCCAAATCTGAGCTCTTGTTCCCTACATCCTGCCCTTCTTCCACCAAAGTTAAACCCTCCAGCATGCAATTTTCTGAGCCACAGTCATCTCACACTCCTCCTTGTCCTTTATAACCCTTCTTCTTCCCCAACCCACACAGTCACTATCCTCCAGACACAGCCACAGTTCATTATCTCTAACTAAAGCAACCACAATCACCTCATAGACATCCTGTCTCCTTGCCTTGGCTTACCAAATTTACCTTCAGACCTCCTGCTAACATCTCGTCATACCAGTCCTCTGCTTAAAATCCATCATCGGCTTTATCATTTCTTCCTCCATGTAAAATCTTTCAAAGGCTATCTCTGCCTTCAGGATAATGATGATATTCCTTAGTATGGCATTCAAGGCTTTTCAAATATCAGGCCCTTCCCCATCTCTCCCTCTCATTTTTTCTCTCCTAGACATGCCACTGAATGAACTGGTTGCTTTCCTCTAAATACAACTGGTTCTTTCGAATCTTAGAAGCTTCATATACGATAATCCATTTGCTTGGCATTCTCTGTCTTGTACATCTGGCTAACTCTTACCCACTCTTTGAGACTCAGCTCAAGAGTTCTTTCTCCTGCAAAATCGTGCCTGCACCTCTCAAGTGTCCTTCTATGTTCCCAGAGCATCCAGAACAGCGTTTCAGTCCCTGGAGTGCCGCCATTACTTGTTTACATAACTGTCCTCCCAGCTAGACCAACATTCTTCAGTGCCCAGCACACAACAGGCTCTCAACAAATGCTGAATGAATGCATAAAATAGCAGGACACGTAAGAGATTACCAGAGTAATATTAAGGAAGTGAGAAGAACAAGTTGGAGTGTAGGACTAGTGTTTCCGTATTAACAGTTGAAACAGCCAAAAAAAGTAGGCAAGATCTCAAAGAAATCAAATGTAAATAAAGAATAATAGAGGCTGTTGGTGAGAATATGAAGAAACAAAGAAAAAAAACCACACTTTAAAAGAAAAATAGTCTATTGTAAAATTAGAACGGAGCAATGGCTATACAACTCAGTGAATATACTAAAACCACTAAATAGTATACTTTAAATGTGTAGCTTACACGGCATGTGAATTATTTCTCAAAAAAGCTGCTAAACAACACTAAAGAATGTGTAATACTGATGTTTCTTAACTTCTACATATACTGTTGTTTCCCAAAGGATGCAATTCATCTGCAAAGAATGAAACTTTTCAAAACCCCCATGAACTCTTTTGTATTTCTTAAGACTCCACTTCTTTTTTCTTTTAACATGTTAATTATTGTTTGGAAAATTTTCTGATTGCTTGAGAAACAGGGTAATTCTGGTCCTTGTGATTTGTTTCTGTTGCAATTTAAAATGCTTTTTTCTTAATTTTTTTATTTTTAATCATTAACCCAATGATCATTATTCATATTTATACTAAAATGGCAAGGTATCTAATCATTCTGCACATGTAAACAACATTAGGAAAAACTTACATTTACATTTCTCCTTATTTAAAATAGAAAAAATACAGAGCGATTGTGACCCCATAAGGACTATGGAAATATCATTAGGTAAATTTTATTTGATTAATTATGTTTGAAAAACCTGATTTTAACAACCCTGCAAAGCAGTCTCTTTTATCTTGGATATGGAGGCTTTAGTAACATCCATAAGGACACTTTTAACAATTAGGCTTTGAAACATAAAGTAGAGAAGTCCTTAAATGACCTGATGGGGCTGAAAACCGTGGCACAAGAACTACGTGATGCATGCACAAGCTTCAGTAGCCGATTCGATCGAGTGGAAGAAAGGGTATCAGTGATTGAAGACCAAACGAATGAAACGAAGTGAGAAGAGAAGTTTAGAGAAAAAAGAGTAAAAAGAAACGAACAAAGCCTCTGAGAAATATGGTACTATGTGAAAAGACCAAATCTACGTCTGATTGGTGTACCTGAAAGTGACGGGGAGAATGGAACCAAGTTGGAAAACACTCTGCAGGACATTATCCAGGAGAACTTCCCCAACCTTATAGTAAGACATGCCAACATTCAAATTCATGATATATCGAGAATGCCACAAAGATACTCCTCAAGAAGAGCAACTCCAAGACACATAATTGTCAGATTCACCAAAGTTGAAATGAAGAGCATTGTTTAAAAGTGCTGTTCTTCAGTAGACTGGATAAAGAAAATGTGGTCATATCCACCATTGAATACCACACAGCCATAAGAAAGAACAAGATCATGTCCTCTGCAGCAACATGGATAGAGCTGGAGGCCATTATCCTAAGTGGAACTAACATAGGAACAGAAAACCAAATACCACATTATGTTCTTGCTTATCAGTGGGAGCTAAACACTGAGTACATGTGGAAAAAAGAAGGGCACAAGAGACACCGGGGGCTACTTGAGGGTAGAGGGAGGGAGGAAGGTAATATGGTTTGACTCTGTATCCCCAAACAAATCTCATCTCAAATTGCAATCCCCACATGTCAGGGGAGGGGCCTGGTGGGAGGTGATTAAATCATGGGGGCAGATTTCCCCATGCTGTTCTCACGATAGTGAGGGAGTTCTCACGAGATCTGATGGTTTGTTTAAAAGTGGCAGTTTCCCCTGCGCTCCTTCTCTCCTGCTGCCATGAAAAGACGTGCCAAAAGACGTGCCTTCTTTACCCTTCGCCTTCTGCCATGATTATACGTTTCCTGAGGCCTCTCCAGTCATGCAGAACTGAGTGTCAATTAAACCTTTTTCCTTTATAAATTACCCAGTCTCAGGACATTCTTTATAGCACTGTGAAAACAAACTAATACAGAGAGTGAAGATCAAAACGTACTATATTTATCTCCTGAGTGATGAAATAATCTGTACACCTGTGGCAAGCAATTTAAGCAATTTACCTATCTAGCAAACCTGCACATGTACCCCCAACCTAAAATAAAGGTTAAAACAAGTGCTGTTCCTAGCAACAGTAGAAGTCTTTGACTATGTCAGTCTCTTCAGTTATTAAATAAGGTTCTCACTGAATCATCTCATAGCTTCCAGCCAACTTCAAACTTCCATAATTCTGAGCCAGTGTTAACAAATCAGAGAACAGTTGGTGGGTCCAAACATTTTCTGGTCCTGTATCAAAAGCAGCAGGAAACAAAGGCCCAGTCTTCATAGGCCCAGTGTGTGCCTTAAAGCAATATTATATTATACAACATGGAAAATGCATGCTCAAAGCAACACCAGCGTGAGACTGCTTATACTGCACTGGAAAGGAAAGAGGCCTATGTTAGTTACTTCCTGAAAAGTTCCTCCCAGACTGGACCTGTGTATTCATGTATCATATGTATTTTGAACACCTATGACTTGCCAGGCACTATGACTTCGGTACTGCTGATGCTATAAAGTTGAAAACTATGTGGATAGTACAATGTCTGACACAAACCCACGTTCAGTAGCATTCACTAAATGGAATTCACTGTACTAAGATGCAGTACCTTAAAAGAGAAGCTCAAAAGAGAAGACAATTATCTACAGATATGTGTGGGAGGGTGTTAAAAAGCTTTCTTGGGAAGATTTTTAGAGGAATTTGAAACTTCATCTTGGATCTGATTCAATCAGCGTTAATCAATGTTTCTAGAGTCAGAGAGAAAATAAAGAAGGATTTTCAAGTTTACTTCACACCTCTCTGAATCGTTTGAATCTCTACAATAAGAATATGCAAACTTTTATAACTTAAAAATCAATATATTAAATAGAAATGTAGGCGTGTCGGCGAGGTTGTAGAGAAATTGGAACCTACGGGCTCTACTGATGGAAAAGTCAAATGCTGTAGTCATATGGAAAACAGTAGGGAGATCCCTCAAAAAAAATAACAATAAAATTACCACGAGATCCAACAATTCCAGTTCTGAGTAAACATCCAAAAGAATTAAAAGCAGGGTCTCAAAAAAATATTTGTATACCCATGTTCGTGGAGCAGCATTATTCACAAAAGCCAAAAGCTGAAAGCAACCCAAATAATGTACATGCCATGTAAGTCACACATTTAAAGTACACGTCCATCAACAGGAGAATGAATAAACAAAATGTGATGTATACATACTTTGGAATATTCTGCAGCCTTAAAAAGTAAGGGAATTCTGACACATACTGCCACGTGGATAAACTTTGAGAACATTACGCTAAGTGAAATAAGCCAGTCACAAAGAGGCAAACACTGCATTATTTCACTTATATGAATCAATGGAGTCAAGTTCATAGAAAATAAAACTGTGGGCGGGTGCTGTGGCTCACGCCTGTAATCCCAGCACTTTGGGAGGCCAAGGCAGGCAGACCACAAGGTCAAGAGATCAAGACCATCCTGGCCAACGTGGTGAAACCCCGTCTCTACTAAAAATACAAAAAATTAGCTGGGCATGGTGGCGCATGCCTGTAGTCCCAGCTACTCAGGAAGCTGACGCAGGAGGATCACTTGAACCCGGGAGGCAGAGGTTGCAGAGAGCCGAGATCATGCCGCTGCACTCCAGCCTGGCAACAGAGTGAGACTCCGACTCAAAAAAAAAAGTAAAATTGTGATTATTAGGGAATTAGGGACTTGAGGAAGGGGAGAATGGGGAATTATTGTTTAATGGATATGGCTTCAGTTTTGTAAGATGAAAAAGAGTTCTGGAGACGGATGGTGGTGATGGTTGAACAACAATGTGGATGGAGTAACACTGTATGTACACTTTACACTTACAAATTTTTTTAAGTCTAAAAGTCAATTGAAGCAACTAAATGAAACTCTAACTACATAATAAAGATAAATACTAGTGCTTAAAAAAATTACAGTACTTCAACACCAAAATACATATATGCACTGTGTCCCTGTTTTAGTCTATACAAGAAGAGAATATTTTCTTATCAAAAGAAATGATGAATTACATGAGTAAGCAAATTATTTACTCATGTCAGGTACTATATTTTCATTTCAGAGACAAAATGCCAATATATTATACACTATGCTGAAGTATCCCTTCACTGTTAGTCAAGTTTAAATGAAACTCTTTATGGATGGCTAAAGACCTGAAACTAAAGTATCAGTATACCATTAATATTTTAATTGATCATGAATATTCATAGTCATTTATTGCTTTAAAGAAAAAGGATAACTAAATTATTCTAATATGCAAATTACAGTTCTGACAGGACATCTTACCTTCATCTACATTACAAAAACCAATGCATTTTGCATCCATTCATTATTTATGTAATTCTAGAGTTTTTCAGGTTAACAAGAGCTACTGAGCACAAGAAGCATTTTCTCAGACAGGGGCAGAACAGTCGTGACGCTGCAAAGTCATTTTGCCCTAGCTACCTCAAAGACTTGTATTTTATTTTTTCATGATTCCAAACTAATTTCAACACCACCTCAACACTCGTTCTTCAATACAAGCCCAAGAGAACAAGCAGAATGCAACACTATCAAAGATTTGTTTCTTTGTTTTTTCTTTCAATGCCCTGGGAAATTCTAGCCCTAACACTGCAAAGAACATTAAGAACTTTGACAGGTATGCCAACTGTTTTATAAAACTAATAGTGCATTACTTCAACTCTCAAGCATAAATATATTTATGCAAATTAATTGATAATCCTCTGAAGTGAGGCAACTCTTTTTGATACAGCTGTACAAATCACTAGCTAATACAAGGAGCTTTCAAAAGTACATCACCATGTCAGGGTTATATATATTTTTAAATCATGTTATTATATTCAAGTTAGCCATAGTGATAAGAAATACAATGGCTGGAAATTCTACGATCACTCATACGAGATATAAAAATATATCTTAAGATCCAAAAATCACATATGTGACTGGAGAACAAGACGCTGGATTTTTAGTCACCAAATAAATAATTAGCCATCTGGGAACTACACTCAAAATTTTGTAGGATTAAGTAAAGTGAAAAGAGTCTTCTTTTTATGTACTAAGGACAGTCAGGTACATTCATAAAAATCCCAATAAGTCTAAGATGAGAGGTGAAACTGATTTAAAAGGGACAAACAGGACCAAAAGGGGATACAGAATCATAAATCTCCTCTTCCTGAAAAGCAATGTGGCAATCACATTACAAAAATACTACAATTTCAACAAATTAAGACAATAATATGAGTAATAATTCAAAGGTATGTTCAGTTGGAAAACTATTTGCTTCTATTTATTGGGGGGTTATTAAAAGAATCCCTATGCTATTCTGAAAATCTATCGCCTTTACCATGCTGATTTGTCTGTGATAATGAACACTGACTTATATAATGTGACTGTGTTGGTATTTCATTATGCAATAATGTCCTTCCAAATAAGTCAGATGGATCCATTTTGGTTTCTTTTCTGATTTTAACTTTTTTTTTTTTGAAAGTCAGAAAAAGTGCATAAACAAAACTACCAGTTTCATTCACTCAGTTAATAAATATGTATTAAGCATTTTTTACAAAGATGGCCTATGGAAAACAAATTTTAATTCTATAATTCTATTATTAAAACATGGATGACAACATTGATCATAATTGCTAAATTAGACTGCAAACAGCATACCCTTGACATTTTGCAGCCAACCCAGCCAGACTGAGAATGTGATAGAAGGCAACATTAGAGTCAAAAGGACTGAACAAGGATGAGAGGATCTAGGTTTCTCTCCATACTCTGACTTAACTTGTTGTGTAATCTTAAACATGTAACTTAACTTTTGGGGAACTTAGTTATCTCTGCTGTAAATCACACTAATGCTATTTAAGAGATCTTCTAATTTTAAAGTAATCATTGGAATAATTTGTAAAAAATAGTTTTCTTAGAAACAGTTATTAGAAGAGAATGAAAACTGAGAACGAGGTGATACAGGACATTGGCACACAGTGGCATTTTTAGATTTTAAATGTTTTTCCATAAAGGAAAATATTACTAAATATTACTTACAAAGAAAATACAAATTTGTAACCTCAGAATATACTTGCAAGCTTCTTGAGGTCTGATGAATACATTAAATAGAGTGAATGTTTAAAGATAAGTAGAGGTGACACATTTTACTTTTCTAATCTACAATAGTACCCAAAATTTAATAAAGGTATGTCCCGGCCCTATCACTTGTATAATTTACTCTTAGATTACGTCTATCATAACTCACACTGTGAAAGACTGCTATGTTGAAGCCTCTGTACCTATAAGTATGTGAGCATCTTCTTCTACTTAATAATCAATGAAAATAGATATCCAACCCGGGGCATATTATCTTTCTCACTCTCACTCACATACTCACATACACACATGCAGTGAATAAGAGATCTGGAAAGCAAGAACAAACAAGTTAATTTAATCTTAAAACAGATTACCCAGATGAATTCATCTTAAAACAGATGAATTAATTGGCCCTAAATCTCGAGGAGTTCAGTAAAGACTTGCGGTGGACAGAAGGGCTGTCTGGGTGTAAAGGCCTCACAGTTACCTCTCCAACAGTACCCTGTAGACCAATATCTTCTATCTCCACGTTGGCAACAAGTCTTCACTGGTTTCATGGCTCCTATTGCTCACTTCTGATTGTTTCTTTTTCAACTGAGTGAGATCACATTTAGCAATAGCTAGGTGGTTATCTCTACCCCCTTGAGAAATCCACTTTACAGATCTGGGATTATTGGGATCCTCTCCTTTGCTCATTTTGGTTTTGCTTGCCATTACTAAATTGGCCATGTAAGAAAATATTTTAAATAATTCAAATGCAACTGACAGATGCCCTCTATAAATGGGTTAAATAATTTTTTAAGTGTAGTAACATACTACATAATGCTAATTTGACTGTGACGGAGACAACAGATTAAAATGAAAGAAACAAGCCAACCAATCACTTTTCTTAAGGTGTGATCTGCCAATTATCCCAACCAACACAGATCCTAATATTATCATTCTAGGCCATATGTGTAACTCTCAGGCAAAAAATAAATCTTTTAACAAGTCTGTAAGGACTGTTGGCACCCATTCATGCCAGCCTGCACTAACATCTTGAGAATTTTCTCTATTCCAAAAAATACATAACGGGGGGGTAGAAGAGGTGGGAAAGAACCTAGCCATACATGTGATTTAGTTATAGGTCCAAAAAGATGTAAAGATCCAAGCAATTCTTTTAAAATTTGCTAATGGATAATAAGAAAAATGCTGGCAGTGCTCATGAGCTGAAGGAGTAAGAGGAGGTCCAGAACACTTTCAATATTCACTATGCCCATCTGTCAGCAACACAGTTGCTGAAGAGAACGAGCAATTACCAAAGCCCTTTTCAGATATAATCTGTCAACCACATCTAGTCCTCCTGCCAAAAGAAATCAGAACTGAGGAATGCAAAAACAGACTGGCCTTATGGGACCAAGGAGAGGTTCATTTAAGATGAACCTGGAGATGAAGAAAAGAAAGGGGAAAATCAGAGAAATGTTATAACTGCTCATCAGATATTTTTGAATTGTATACCACTGGGCATCAGGGAAGCCAGGGAGGAGAGAGGCACCACTATGATTTAAACCTTCTTTGCTGCATTGTGCTTATTACAATGTTAATTTCAAAAATGCTCTACTCATTCCCAGAAATAGTCCTCTTTGGACAACGAACATGCTACATACCGGATTTGCTCCTCTCTAGAATCGTCCCATTACCATATCCTACCGTCATAGAAGAATTTTTAAATCAACAAACTACTTCAATTCAGTAAATATATTAAACGTTTTCACCATCTAAAGTGGTACTGTATATGTTATAGGTCCACAATTATTTTTTAATTGGGTGGGGGGCAATTTTGAAGTTAGTGCTTTAAAAATTACAAACCAATACCTCTCTTGTGCACTTTTTGATGAATTATGCCCTCTAGTCTAGAACTCAAATCTTATCACCACTATCACCACCATGGTAAATAAATGTCTGCTGAAGTATACAGTATATAGAATGAACCAGAAACAGGAGAGACAAGCATTAAGTGTACAGTAACTCAGGCCTGAGGTGATGAAGACTCGGACAATGTGGTAGCAATGAAATTAGGAAGCCATAATGGGTAACTCTAAGCTAAGAAGGAAATGACAAGAAAAAATGAATACATTCTGACTTCTTTGGGGGGAAAAATCACTTTAAAACTTCCATAGCTGTGAATCGAATGCATCTCTTTTCAACACATGTGTATACTCATAATTATCTGATCCTGTGGAGCAAATTACCAATATAGATAATATAAACGCACATGAAACAATCAGGTCATCTGTTTCACCAACAGTTTCATTTGTATTACAATATCCCATCCAAAAATTTGTTTCTAACAGGTTTATCATCAACGCTGAAGATAAAGGATCATTCTTAACTCTTAAGAGGTTTCACATCTTCACCAAATAGCATCTCTGCAGGTGACAACTTTTCGGATATATCTGGGTACAATGGACAGAGACAAAGTTATAATGAGAAAAAAACAAAAAGAAGAAGAGGAGAGCAGCCAGCATGAGGTGTAGGTACAATATTCACAAGAGTGAGAAAATTTGCATTTCTGAGAAGCAGTGGTCACACTGATCACGAGCTTCATTCTTCATTCACGTAAAGAGCAGATACTTCAGGGTCAAGGCAGCTATCAGTGGTTGCAGCTCACCAATCCTCTAGACAAAGTGACTGGCTTATACACACACAAAGCACCCTGATCTTAATTATTCTTTAGAGAAATGTAACAATTTACCCAATCCCAAAATCAGGGCAAGCAACAAATATTTCATTCAGTGTCTATAAAGTAAAAAAACAAGAGAAAATGTCTACCCTCAAGAAGCAAACCCCTTAGTGAAGAAGCTTATAATCTAGATTCAATCTAATTCACTCCCTAAATATCGAAGAAAGCAAGTAAGTGTGTGCATTTTAGCGTATGTGTAAACATATATGTATACAGAGTTCATATTTGTATAAATCATATATAATTATACATGACTATATGATTATGCATGTATACAAACACATGCATGTACACAAATACATGTGCACAAACATACACACACACTCTCTTTTCAAGAGCCAGAGCTACTTCTTATATATATTACACTCTTTATACTTACATCAGATATCACTTACAAATAATTTATAATCACAAACTATTAATAGGCACAGCAACTTATTAGCAGTCTTACTTAATAACTCATGGTACTAAGAAGCACTGTGAGAATACAAAATGTTTCAAATATCCTAAATAATAACTGGAAAAAATAACATGTAACCAAAGGTATTTTAAGATTTCACAAAGCTGAAGAATCTCTCTACACAGTAGAAATGCATGAAGTCCCCAACATCGTTAATTTGTACTTAACACAGGAACCTACACTGCTGACAGCAATGAATCAAACCGTAGGCTGGCAGTTAAAGACCTGGTTTGGCAAGGTGCAATGGCTCATGCCTCTAATCCCAGCACTTTGTGAGGCCAAGGTAGGAGGATCACTTGGGGCCAGGGGTGGAAGGCTGTAGTGAGCTATGACCATGCCACTGCCCAACAGAGCCTGGACAATAGAGAGAAACCTTGTCTCAAAAGAAGAAAAGCAGGGAGGGGAGTTGAGGGAGTTCTGCAGGACTGTATACTTTAGGGTGTATTATCATAGCTTTCCAGGTACCTGATTCCCCCTTACAGAAGCGCCTCAACTAGATGGGCCTAAGTAGAGGACCAGAGATGATGACTTACCAGAGAGGGCAATGAGGTGAGTGAAGGGCTATCCTAAGTATACTATATGGCGCTGAAACTGGTTCTTCCTCTATTCTTCTAAGTAGCATCATGGTTTATCTACACTGGTGCCCAAAAGATCTGGTGCTTATTTATCTCTGTCAATAACAAGTCAATTCACCTCTCCAGAACTAAGTTTTGTCATTGTGTAAAAATGGGGTTCCTTCCATCTCTAACAATATATATAAAGTTGTAAGTATCCTATATATTACAGATAAGTATTTTTTGTTATTAACTGGATAACTCCACAGTCAACATATTAACTATACTCAAGATCTAAGTGTTCATGTATTACCACTGCTATATATGACCACATCCTTTCATTTGTTTGTTTTAGAACTGGTATAATTTCATATTACCTACATATAGTAAGTGCTTTGCCATATGGTCGTATCCTGAAATATTATCTTACAATCTGGATAGTGCTTTCTGGTGAATGGAAGATGTCTAACTCAAAAATTCAAAAATAATAGACTCTTACCCCCAAGCAATCCTCATTTTCATAGTGGGAAACTAAGATTATTAAATTGAAAATTGTCTAGTAGTTTCAAATGAGAAGCTGGTCATAAGCCTTTTTAAATCACTATAGACCATATTCAGAGATCATTATTCTTGGATTATTAATCAGCAATCACAATCATGCTGTTTCAGTGGAATGACATTTAGGGACCCCAAAAGCTTCCCTGGAATGCCAACAGCTCTTCAATTCAATAATATATCTACATTAAAGTTTATCATTTCACTAAAGCGATTTTTGTTATGCTGGAAGGAATTCTTTTTATGTATTTTTTTGCTTGTACTTCCTTTATTCTGTTGTAACCTTTCAAATGCTAGAAATCTTTCATGTACACACAAGAAGACTATCAATTTTTTTAAAAAAATTTATATTGTTCAAAGTAAAACGATTATAGAAGCAACTTGGATATTTATTATTCTTGATTTATTCTTTTTTTTATATTGAATAAGCTTTTACAAGTTTTTTTTCCCTAAGCTTATTGATTTTTCAGTTCCAGTCATCTTTTCCAGTTCATGTTTTAGCCTGTTCAATTATTCACTGCTACAATTCAGATGTACTGTTTGCCTTGGTGCAAATTTGGAGGAATTTACAAAGCATTTCAGACAAGAATCTGAGTTATTTAAATAAGCTGTAACAATGCAGAAACAAAAGAAAACAGACTGGGGTGGTGTAGTAAAGAACCTCTAAGCACAAGTATGACCATCCAAATAATTGCTTCCTTTCTTTGATACCTATTGACACTTAAATTCCTTATTCACAAACACTACCACTCTTTCATTACAGTCATTGCATATTTTGTATACATCATTGTATATTTTCACCCAGTAACTCACTAACAAAGAAAATTCCCGTGCATACCTTCCCAGCAAATACTAATTTTTCATTAACCTTCTGCTATAGTTTCAACGTATCCCTTTTAAAATTCCAGTGCTGCCAATGTGATGGTAATTAAGAGCTGGTGCCTTTCAGAGGTGATCAGGCCATGACGGTCCTCCCTTATGAATGAGATTATGTTACTTAGAAAAATAGAATTCTTGTAGCTTTCAGCTCTCTTACTCTTCTGCTTTCCACCACATCAGGACCCTGAGTGTCCTCCTCACTGGAGGATGCAGCTCTCACCAGACAGCCAAACAGCCAAACTTGCCAGCACCTTGGTCTCAGACTTTCCAGCCTCTGGAACTGTGAGAAAACTAATTTTATTTTATTATTTTTTTTGCTTTGAGGCAAAGTCTCACTCTGTCACCTAGGCTGGTGTGCGGTGGCACAATCTTGGCTCACTGCAACCACTGACTCCTGGGTTCAAGTAATTCTCATGCCTGGCCTCAGCCTCCCAAGGACCTTGGACTACAGGCGTGTGCCACCATGCCTGGCTAAGTTTTTGTATATTTAGTAGAGATTCACCACGTTGGCTAGGATGGTCTCAGACTCCTGACTTCATGTGATCTACCTGTCTCAGCCTCCCAAAATGCTGGGATTATAGGCATGAGCCACTGGGCCTGGCCTAAATCTCTCTTTTTTACAAATTACTCAATCTGTGGTATTTTGCTAAATTGGCACAAAAAGGCGAAGACACCTTTCTTCATTTTTATTAGTAATTTCCACACTCACTGGCTCCCTTCTGTCTGGTGACTTTTGATCAGACAAGGGCTCCCTTTCAGATTAAGCCCCATCAAAGGGGCTTATCCCAACACAGTTCTGACTGAAACTTGTCTCTCCTCCTCTAAACCATTACATGATCGAGAGCTACACAAGTGATCATTTAATAATCACTTTTTAAAATACCATTCTTTAAATCTGTGTATAAGTTGTATCTTCTGCAAGATTCTAAGTTACTTAAAGGCAGAGTTTGAAATAATTTTAAATTTCACTGTCATGGAAGATAAGGCCACCCAGGTTGCTCAGCAGGAGTGAAGATGGGATACCAAAACTTAAATTACCATTGATAATCAGTTCCAAATTAAATCAATTTTCAAATATTAGGTAGCACAGTCTTACTTCTTTAAAATGCCTAATTAAAGCTGGCCCATGCTGGGTAATTTTACTTCTTATTAATAAGCATACATCACCCTAAGAACTGGCATCATGTTGATTTTAGATGCTTTTAAATCTTGTTCCAAACCTCTAGGTAGAGTGAGTCACTTCAATTTCTAGAATGTGAAAAAACATACATCAAAAAAAAAATACTGAGGAGTGGATAGGAGTCCTGGTTTCCCCATTTCCTACATGTGTGACCTTGGATATATAACTTCTATGTATTTCAGTTTCACGCATGACATGGTCTAGCCTTCTCAAAGTGTGCCTGCCACAAGAGCCATCTGCATCTGAGATTCTTGGGCCCACATCCCAGACCAGCTAAATCAAAATCTCTGAGGTTGGAGATCAGGAATCTGCACTTTTACCACGAATCACACGTGGTACACTGAGAGTTGAAAACCACGATGGTGAAAGACCAACATGTGCTGAAAGAAAAGCAATGAAACAAGACAGAAAACCTGTTAATCTCTACTACCAAATTTGCTTCGTACACACAGAAAAATTACTTCTTCAGGTTTCACTCTCCTACTATAAAATAATGTGACTAAACTGGATGATCACTAACTGGTGAGAGTGTAGGACCTCCAGTTCCCAATCTTCAGTCTAAAAACTCTCCCGACAACATTAAAAGTGTACAGAGGCTCTACATGCATGAGGTCATCAACATTCACAGTGCCATCTATTATAAATTATATATTGACACTGCTAACTTTTATATACCAAATTTGAACTTTCAAATATTTGCTATTAATCCACTGCAGCCTTTCCGGCCAGCTCACAATTCAATTTCAGCAGGACTGACATCTTGGTATAGAAACGGCTAGGTAACTATGTGATATTTTATTGTGTTCCACCATTATCTTATAAAATTTAGTGGTGAACAGAAAGACAAGTGTGTACACTCGTGATAAGCACAGACCTCATAAACATATTCCAAAGGTGACAGAGATGTAAAATATTAGGTAAAATATAGAATCTGTAAAATACAGAATCTCTAGCAGAAGCCACACATTCACTGGAAGCAGCCTGGAAACTTGGGCATTTGATTATGAAGGAAAAGAATAATATTCATCTTCATGAATGAAAGGCAAAATACTGTGTGAAAATTTGAAGAATAATTAAATATTCTGTATTTCTTTTGGCTCTCTGGAAACAAAATCCAACACTCCATCATTATGTCTTACACACACACACACACGTATATACATTTGAAATATAATCCACACATCCTTCCTCAATATTGTCTTCCTAATTCTTTACTCTCTTAATAACACTGAGTTAATGCATGTTTAATAATAAAGTTATATATCTATACTCAGTTTTTAAAAGACTTTCATATCTTTCTAGTTGAAAACAACTGCCTGCTTGTGCCTAACATGAGAACTATATTCACTTTCCTTAAGATTATGTCAACTTATACATTTTATCTTACTTTCAAAACTGAAGCTCTTCTCTTATTAGTCAAGTCCTTTGGGTATGTCTAACATATTTGTTGTCGCTTGCATTAAAGTCCTATAGAGTGACTGAAAATTCTTACTTGCTTTTATTGGCTGTACAAAGTATTATACATTTAATATTATTACCTCGCAGTTTATACGCTCACCTTTCAAGTTATCTGAGGCTTTTGTTGTTTATTATTAATCTGGCCTTTTAAAACATCTTTATTAATTATTCTTTTTTTTTCTCAAAGGGAGTTCCAAAATCACATAGTTGGGAAGTTAGTGTTCTTATATTACTACCCTCTCCAACATCTTGAAAACTCTCTCAAATTGGTTTTCTTAGTCCTATTTATTTGCTTACTTATTTATTTTTACCTTGCTAAAAAATATCAGTAGAAAGCTGCCAGTCTTATAAACATGAATCCTATCAGTTGGTCTATTCATACTGTACATCAACATTCTTATAATTCAGACTGTATCTGTTCTTCTAAATAAATCCTTTAGTTTCATAAAACTAAACTGTTTTAAGATATTTCTGACTTCAAAGATGAGTATGGTATAAATATTTCCTTATTCTGAGTCCTGTTCTTTCCTATACAAAGAAAGCATGAATCACTCCTGTCTATGCATTCCCAAACATCTCTACCATAACACTTCATATGATTTTTCATTCATTATTTGTTTTGGAAATCCTAGTCATCCAACTAAGTTTTAATATGCTCTATGAGGGACACCCACCAAATTTCCTGATACATAAATGATACTCAATGAAAACTGGTGGAAATCGTGAAGTCATAAATAAAACAAAGTCAAGGCAGAAGTCGAATGATTTCCTCATAACCTATACCTAGATAACTGCCAAACGAATTGAAAATTTAAATGAAAAACAAACTACAAAAGTTACTTTAAAAGTATGACAAAATTCCTTATTTATAACCTCAGCTGGTGGAAGTCTTTTATAACTGTGTCACAAATGTAGAATATGTCGAAGAAAAGTTTGTTATATTAAATAAAATAAAGATTAAACATTTCTGCATGGCAAAAATTATGCTAAGGAAAGCCAAGGTATAAATGGGAAAAAACTGGAATCTCATATCTCAAATTGCTACATTCCCAGATTAAAAAAAAAAAAAAAATCCTACGAATCAGTAAGGGGGAAAAAAGAGGCAACTGAAAATTATTCAAAATAATATGAGGATACAGGTCACAGAAAAGGAAATGTAAAAAGTTCTTAAATATATGAAAACATGTGCAATCTCACAAGAGAAATATAAATTCAAACTAAAACAAAACATTCTTACATATCAGAATGGGAATGAGTCAAGAGTGTGTTAACACAATATATTGATAATAATGTAAAGAATGAAGAACGTTACTTGGTAAAAGTGTAAAATAGTACAACCACTATGGTGGGCAGGATGGCAATGCTACGGCTTGAACATCTGCACCATAACTCATGTTGAAATTTAATTGCCATTGTAACTGGGTTGACACGTAGAACCTTGAAGAGGCAGAGTCCTCATGAATGAACTAGTATTCTTATCATAGGAATAAATTAGTTATCACAGGAGTGAGCTCAGAATAAAAGTATAAATTCAGGCCCATATTTCTGTCTCTTGTGTTCATTTCTGCCTTTTGCCCTTCTGTTATGGAATGCCCCTCACCAGATGCCAGTGCCATGCTCTGGGACTTTCCAGTCTCTAGAAGCATGAGCCAAATATACTTTTGTTCTTTATAAATTATCTAGTCTATGATATTCTGTTATAGCAGCAGAAAATGAACTAAGACGGGCAGCATCCATCAAAACTACAAATGCACAAACCCTGGAATATAAGGGTTTGACCCGCAAATGCCACTTCCAGGAATTTATCTTACAGACATATTAGCACATGCATGCAAGGATGGTTATACTGTAGCATTACTTGTGATAGTAAAGGATTAGAAACAACATGAATGCATATTAACAGAGGACTGGTTATATAAATTATGGTGTAACAATACAATGTTAATACTCTTGCCATAACAAAGAATGAAGAAATAAAACTCCATGATATACAAAATGAAAAAAAGTTGATGTTCAGAACAGTGTTCATACTGTTACCATCTGTGTAAAACAGGAAAAAAAGTACATATATAAATATATATATATATATTCGCTTATATATGCCAAAAAAATTCTAGAATGACATATAAGGAACTAATGATATAACTTAACCCATGGGAAAGATAACAGGGTATCTATTGGACAGGAGTTTTAAGGAGATGTTTAACATATACACTTTTATACTTTTAAATTCTGAAGCATGGGAATGTATTGCCTATTTAAATTTACTTTTGTTGTTGTTGTTGTTGTTGTTTTTGAGATGGAGTGTTGGTCTGTCGCCCAGGCTGGAGTGCAATGGCACAATCTTGGCTCACTGCAACCTCCGCCTCCTGGGTTCACGCCATTCTCCTGCCTCAGCCTCCTGAGTAGCTGGGACTATAGGCGCTCACCACTACGCCCGGCTAATTTTTTTTTTTTTGTATTCTTTAGTAGAGATGGGGTTTCACTGTGTTAGCCAGGATGGTCTCGATCTCCTGACCTCATGATCCGCCCGCCTCGGCCTCCCAAAGTGCTGGGATTACAGGCATGAGCCACCGTGCCCGGCCTAAATTTACTTTTAAGAATAATAAAGGTGGTTTTCTTAAGCCAGCATAGTATATCAAAAGGTTAAAAAAGAGAAGAAAAACCAAGTGACTGTTCTTATATCAGACATTTAAAACATTTCCATTTTTCTTGACATTCTGTATGATTGTGTATATGTGTCCAGGTTCATTGTTTGAGGTATTGTGAACCTTTAGTCTAATGTTATATCCACGGGAACATAATCTTCTGATACAACAACTTCATCTACACCTAACCATAGTATCCTTTAAACACAGTTTATTGAAAGCATTTACCAGTGTTAGTCATTTTTTGTTTTTTTTCCACAAATATTTATTATCTATTATACAAAAGGTACTGTTTTAGACATTAAGGAAAAAACAAACAACAAAGCAAGAATAGTCTCTTCTATTGTAGTGGATAGTAGACCAACTAACCAAGTTCTAATATGTACCTTCCTGTCTACGCATGAATCCGTGATGTTTCTTAGTCAAAAAAAAAACCAACCAGACTCAGAGGATTTGTTAACAATGTCTTAAAAACTTACCTACTAAATTGAGGATTTGAGTTTTATTAATTCTAATCCTACTCTAGTCTGCACTTAAGTGCTCACTGTATGCTAAACCATGTTCTTTTTTTCTTTTTTGAGAGGGAGTCTAGCTCTGTTGCCCAGGCTGGAGTGCAGTGGCGCAATCTCGGTTCACTGCAAGCTCTGCCTCCTGGGTTCAAGCGATTCTCCTGCCTCAGCCTCCCAAGTAGCTGGGATTACAAGCGCCCGCCACCACGTCCAGGTAATTTTTTGTATTTTTAGTAGAGACAGGGTTTTAACATGTTGGTCAGGCTGGTCTCAACTCCTGACCTCATGATACGCCCACCTCAGCCTTCGAAAGTGCTGGAATTACAAGTGTAAGCCACTGCGTCCAGCAAGCTACACCATGTTCTATGTGTACCCTTGCACATCATGCTCACAACAATCCTATGAGATAGGTACTATGATTATTTCCACTACACAAATGAGAAATAGCTCTAAAGCCCATGAAATAATCTCTCTACACTGCCTCCTGTATGACTCTAATTACTGGCTTCTGACTTAAAGGGATTATAAAGTACAGATGAGTTTAAGGTTTCATCCTGGGCTCTATCATTCCCAACTCCAAAAATAATTCCTGGCATTAAAAAGCTATAAATTTGAAGTTCATGAAAGTATAGATCAATTAAAATGAGCCCAAAAAGATGGAACCTATATTTTCATTTAGGCCAATGCACTTAGTTACATACCTTTACAAATGATCTCAAACTCATGTTCCTTATTTTAAAGACTTAACCACAAATATATAACCCCCACTAAAGTGCAACTATTTTGACACTAACATTATTGCCTTGTATCTTGCATACATTTTGAACTCCCAGGGAATGTGATGCCTTCTGCTGCAGTTATTTGTAAATGATCGTCAACATACTCCTCAGATCCATCCAGCTGCGGGTATCGAGAAGTTCTCAAAGCGTTGTCCTGAACCACCAGTAGGATCACCTGGGAAGGAACACATTCGACATGCCAATTCAAACTGCCCCACCCCAGACTCAGTTTTCCAGATTTAGTCAAAACAAAACCGAAAACAAAAACAAAAACCCAGAAGATTCAAATTTGAGATAAACAATGAATTTAGCACAGTTAAATTAAAATTTCAGATAAACAGTGAATTATTTTAGTATAAGTATGTTCCAAATATTTCATGGGACATATTTAAAAGACTGGTTACCATATATCTGAAATTCAAACTTAATTAGGCATCTTGTATTTTATCTGGCAACTCTACCCTAAGGCTACTGAATCAAGAAAACTCGGAAGGCCATTTCCAATAATCTGTATTTTAATGAGTACTCAAGGCGATCTCCAAACAACTCTGGGGCCTAAGGTAAAAACCCATTCCTTTGAGTAGGTAGTATCTGTAATTGCCAACATATTTACTGAACACTCACTATGTCAAGGCAGTATTTTACGTGTTATTTATGGATTTTCTTTTTAATCATCATCAACAACCCCATGAGGTGACTATAATTATTGACTACTGTCATTTCACCGATGAGAAAACTAAGAGTAGAGGAGGTTAAGCTCAGGATTTAGCATGCTTCGGAGAGCAAACTAAGTCTATGGTCTTCCCTACCAAGCCTGCCAGGCATTTCCAATCCTTGGGAATTAGTTTCTCCCTTGGCTCCTAATTAGGTTACAGTTCCCCTGAACCTCAATCCATTTTGCCATGGTTCTGAAAATGGAAGAAGTATTTACGAAGGCCACTAATTGGGATTCTAATTCTAACTAAAACCAAACATCCCAACACCACTATTCATCAAATTCGATTTCTATCACAATTCCACTCTCACCATGTTAGACCCCGAGGTCGTCTATACTTGGCTGGGTTAGGTTTGAGTTCCTGGAATCCCTGGAACACTGTGATTCAGACTACTGGCCCTGGCCTTAGCAACCTTAGTTCACAGGCCTCAAGGTTCAGTTCCAGGACAATTTGCAGCAAACTCTAAGGTTAGAAAATATTTCCACTCATTAAGAGTAGAATTAAGATGTCTCCTTTTTGTCTCTCACATTACATTTCAAAAGCTCATACATTACAAATCTTAAAAAATATTAAGTGAACAGTGAAAAATCTGGTCTGCCTTGTACTGGTCATCAAAATTCAGCATTTGACTGGGCCTTACCTTCAAAATTGATCACTAAAAGAGGTTAGTTGGGTTTAAGGTATGGTGTAGTTGGTTTGGTAAAGGTATTTCATAAAGACTAAAACATCTTATATTCTATCTTTTAATTTCCAATTTAAAATAAGTGGAGAAGGAGAACAAAAAAAAAAAAAGGAGCTTGAATTTGACCTGTGATATGGTTTGGATCTGTGTCCCCGTCCAAATCTCAGGTAGAATTTTACTCCCCAATATTAGAGGTGGAGCCTGGTAGGAGGTGACTGGATCATAGGGGTAGATTTCTCCTGTGCTGCTGTTCTCATGACAGTGACTGAGTTCTCATGAGATGTGGTTGTTTAAAAGTGTGTGGCACCTTCCCCTTCTCTCTCTTGTTCCTACCATGGCCATGTAAGATAGGCCTGCTTCCCTTTCGCCTTCTGCCATGATTGTAGGTTTCCTGAGGACTTCCAGAAACAGAAGCTGCTATGCTTCCCATACAGCCTGCAGAACCGTGAGCCAATTAAATCTCTTTTTCTTTATAAATCACACAGTCTCAGGTATTACTTTATAACAGTGCGAGAATGGACTAATACAACCTACTACTGAGTAGGTAAAATAAAAGAATTTCTATGAAGTAAGTGATCTTTCCATAAAACTCAATTTGAATCATATTCATATGTCAACAAGAATAAAACATTCTCAGCACCTTCATTTATCTTTAAAGACTTCCATTCTGCAGAATTATGCCCAAAAGAGTAACTCAGCAGGAAAATTCAAATGGACAAAGTGACCAGTGTCAAAAGTCAGTGGTCTCAATGTGTAATATAATTCCTGGCAATTCTGTAGAAACAAATTTCTATCTTTACACAATTTGTAATTCACGTAAAAGTATAAGCAAGTATATTTGAATTGTTACATTTTAAAGCCCTATTTTGAAAGGTCTTCATTTAATCTAAGACATATCTCAATTTTCCCTACTAACTTATGCTGCCTAGTTTTACCAAATCCACTTCAATGAAAACAGAAAAGACAATGTATCAGACACCTCCTACTCAAGCTACACATAACTAGGCTACAGCTGGTGTAGATTAAATTCAACTCTTAACAGGTGCTTAGAGGAAAAGGCTTTAACAGATAAGCATCCTTGTCTTTAGGATCTTAAAAATAACTAAGTCATCTTACTTTTTTGACACAAGCAAATGCATGTGACCCAGGCAACAGTAGGGAAGAGGAAATAAAGTGACATGTAAGATGGAGGAGAAACGAGCAAAACTAGAAACCTCACAGCCAACAGCAGCTGCAGGGCAATTAAACTCAATGCTTTACAGATGTTCTTGAGCAAAAGCTCATTTGCCCAATTTTGACTGACTTTTTTAACACATACATTTCTTGAGACATTCTTTAAAATTCCATTTTTTGGGGGGATACTTTAATAATTAAAAAAACCTAACTTTCCTTCTTTCCAACACTTCAGTCTCTTTCAATTTCATATGCCATTAAAATGGCCATTAAAAAATGACCACTAATGCCAGAGTGTGACAACCCACTAGTACAAATCAAACAAATGAAATATAAAACAGTTTACAACAGAACACTCAGCCTCCCAAATGCTGACCACAAATAGTGCTCCTGGGCCTGAAATACCCATTTTAAATAAAAAATGTCACTGAAATGCCCAAAATGATTTCATCCTCCTTTCAAGACTTCATGCATCACCAGTCATCCCAGCAGACCAGTGCATTCCTAATGAGTCTTTCTATTATTAAAATTAATTAGGAAAGTATTCAGTTTGGCCACAGGAGGGCTAGCAATACCAAAATGTGATGACTCAGGGACTAAAAATTAAAAGCTCTTATTAAGAGGCATGAGGATTACTAAAGACACATTAAGATCCTTTTACTTTAGATTTTATAAGTAACAAGGTCCCAGTGTGATACACGAACCCAATAACGTATTCCTTGTATCGTTAGAAACTACAATGACTCAATGCCCTCAATCTTTCTTTCAATTTGTTGCCTTAGAACAAAACAAGAATATTTCAGCTGTGCTTATCTGAAACTAATTGCAATTTTCCAGCTCTTCACACACTTGTGAAAACAGCTCTAGTTAAAATAAAGCTAATATTTTTCCTAGGTAAGAAAGAACTGTATTTGTCAGGAGAATGGCATAACTGCTGAAGCAATGAGACCTAATAAAAATGACAAGTCTGGAAGTGTCAGGTGAATGGGATTGAGAGAACCACATTAACCAGAAGCACAAGGCGGCAAGGTCAGGCAAGCCGGAAAACCGAGCATTGCAGAAACCAGGAACCAGAGCAACACCACGAGAACCTAATCCAGAGGTCAGGCTAGGGACCTGTAAGAATGCTCATACTGCCTTCATATCATAGGAGCAGAAACCAACCCTTGGGCTTGGACAGTCTAGAGCAGCACACAGTGGACTAAAAGCAAATGCACCCTTCACAGAAGTTCAACTATTTCTTCATGGTAAAAGCGAATATATAAGCAGAAATGCAACAAGTTCTTCACTTAACATCGTCTGTAAGTTCTTAGAAACTTCAACGTTAAACAAAATGATGTACCACAAAACCAATTTCCCCACTGGCTAACTGACGTAAACAAGAGTTGAGTTGTTATGGCATATTTCTGGTTGCGAAAACATCACCAAACCTCTAAATGAAGACAAAAACACTAATATTAAATACTGAAATAAATGTGAGCTATGCATACATTTGAGATAAATGACAACAAGTAAGATATTTACCCGCTTAATCCAGTTCAGGCGGCGGGTAGCAGGAGCCTATCTCAGCAGTTCAGGGTGCAAAGCGGGCACTAGCCCTGAACAGGACACCATTCCATCTCGGGGCACGCGCACCCACATTCAGACTGGGATAATTTAGACATGACAATTCAAAGAACATGCACAGCTTTGGCATGTGGGAGGAAACTGGAGTATCCGGAGAAAACCCACAGACATGGGGAGAATGTGCTAACTTCACACAGACAGTGGGGCCCTCCAAGAATCAATTCCTTTTTCTTATCAACGTTACAGCAAAGCGATGTTATTCAAGAACCTGCTGTGGAATCAGCATTCCAGCTCAGTGAGGAATGCCCAAGGCAATTCAGTCTTAGGCAATCAAGAAATGGCATTTTAAAATGATGGAAAACACACTATAAATGATTTTTTGGGTTTTGAGGACCCTTTTCTGCACTGTATAAGTGCCAGGCAAACAGTGGTAATGGCTTCCTAGAAATCACTGAGGGAAATAAATGAATAAATTAAGAAGCTTAGAGAAACACTGATTTAAGAAGATGTGGAAGAACTTATTTATCCACTGTCTAAAAAATTGGCTTGTACAATTTAAGATCAAGAGTAATTTTGGCCTTATTTGCAAAGGCAGATGGTGTTGACTGGCTACCCAAAGGCCATTCCAATCCCACTTCCCACAATAGAGATTAAAAAGCCATGTGCTTGCTTCTCAACCTTACCTGCATGGAGAAGAGTTCATGTGACCAGGCAGAAACAGAGGTACCCTAAGACAGCTTTCGTTTTACTGACAACAAGGGAACAAACTAACATCAAACATTCTGTCACCCTCTTGCCTCAAACATAATAACTGTGCTGGTAGCAGTCATCTTGTGGCTACCAGAGAAAGGCCAAAAGAACTGTACAGAATCGTCTTTGACTTTACTGAGTCACTAAACCAGTATCTTCAAACCTCTTTGATTATGAATAATAAAATCATACTCTTAGCAGGTTTCTTTTTACTTAAATGGGAAAGCATTCCTGATACAAATGCCAATTTATTGTATCCTAAACATTTAACCTCTGTGGAAGATACAGCACCATGATATGCCTAAATGTATATACAGTTATCCCTAAATGGCAAGATTATAAGAAAACTTTTTCTTCTTTTACTCATCTTTGCTTTCTAAATTATCATTATTCAATGAAGTCTTATTTGCTTAAGCAGAGATTAGTAATGGGCATTCATTTGACAGTAATATAGCCACACCCACCCACTTTACCGTAAAAGAAAGATTTTTTTTAAATGGAAAAGCATACCATGATTCTGGGAAAAAAAACCTTGGCCCAGCACAGTGGCTCACTCCTGTAATCCCATCACTCTGGGAGGCAAGGCGGGAGAATCTCTTGAGGTGAGGAGTTCCAGACCAGTAGAGACAATAAGATGAAACCCCATCTCTACTAAAACTATAAAAATTAGCTAGGCATGGTGGCACACACCTGTAACCCCAGCTACTCAAGTGGCTGAAGCATGAGAATCACTTGAACCCAGGGGGTGGAGGTTGCAGTGAGCCGAGGTTGCGCCACTGCACTCCAGCCTGGGCAACAGACAGAGACTCTGTCTAAAAACAAAAACAAAAAAATCTCAAAATAAGAAGGCAAATTTCCACTCAGAAAGCTATAAATTCAATATATTCCCATCAAAAAACATGGGATATGTACTGGAACTTGACATACTGATTCTAAATTTCATTGGGAAGAATAAATACCAGCCAATAATATTCTGAAAAGTTAAAAAAAATGAGAAAGTACTTGTCCTACAGTTTTATAAGCCAAACAAAACTACAGTAATTGACACAGCACTGAACTGAAAGAGGCATGGATAAACAGATATAACTTCTAGAGAGTCCAGAACGAGACCTATGTACCTAAGCTGCCTAATTTTTCTAAGGAAGAATTAGCCTTTCATCCCCATGGTTATGGTCAGGGCTGGCTATGTTTTTAATGACTTCATTTCCAGAACACAGTGAAGGGCCGCTGACCCAAATCTGAGATTTTTCGACTGGTAACCAAAAAAGTAGTTTCTGAGTAGATGAAACACTCAGGAAGCACTCAGAAAAAGTGTACAGTGAGAAAGAAGAATGAAGCCAATATATGAAAAAGAGAAGAAATGAGAAATGAAGACAAAGGAAAAAAGAAAGAGAATGAAACCTGACGGGATTTGAGTTCCTGTACATAGCTGTTGCCAAGGCACAGCCACCCGCTCTGTGGTCACGAGGAAAAGCCTGCTCTCCTTAAAAATTACCCAACTTTGTTTATGCTCATTAAGCTGAGTCCTTTACACCCGAAATCAAGAAATTCTAATTACGCATTTGGAAATGGGAAACACAGTGTATTTCAAATCACTGGGAATGGGCAGAACTGACCAACAAAAGATTCTGAGACCCTTTTTTTTTTAACATCAGGAAAAATTAAATCAATATCTTACAAAGAAATAAATTCTATATGGATTAAAGGCCTGGATGTAACACAGAAAAATTAAACAATCAAGTCTAGAAAAAAAAAGAGTGTGTGTTTTCAATATTAGTGTAGAGAAAGCTTAACTAAAGAAAATTTAAAAACCAAGAAGCTATAAAGAAAAAAGAATTCATGACACAAACATTATACATTTGCATAATAATAGATACTATAAAAGTTTAAAATATAAGCAACAAACTAGGAGAAAACAATTTGCCACACTTGGAAAAGGATACCCAAAATATATGCAAATATATACAAATCAATAAGAAGTATGGAAATACGGTAAAGGGATAAGAACAGGTCATTTGGAAAGACAAACAAACACCAAATGTACACCAAAGTGGAAGTTCACAGTTTGCAGTATTTGGTTTAACTGCTTAAAATCATAAACCTGAGAGGCATTTTACGTAGACCCTGTATATTATCAAGAATTTCTCCTCCTATGCCTTTTATTCGTAAAATAGAAAGGCTACTATGGTTGATCATATGATTGATGACCCTGGAGGATAGGTGGGCACAGGGTTTCCTCCTTCTGCCCCTCGGGCTTCTCTTGAAGGCAGTCATCAGTAGCATTTCTCTTCTGAGCAAATGAAAGTGTATTAAATGATTTGAAATGTTAACGGTGGTATCTTAGATGATCAGGGTTCCATGGAACACAGTTTATATCTATCTCACATCCTTTCAGTGAGCAAAGTCACAGCCTATGGGAAAAAACTAACAAAAGAAAAATACAATCTATATTCTTAAAATTAAAAAAAAAAAAAGACATTTGAAGAATACGTACATTTGTTTGTAACCAAAATTATTGTTCTACATTAAAAGAGGGAGTAGATTAAACACGTTTCTCATTAAATTAGTCAATGTTTAACACACCCCTCTCCCCAGTGCCTCAGGTACTTCATGAACTTAAACTATTATTTATGCACTGAATTAAAGAAATCTATTATTGTGGTGTTATACATACAGAATGAATATAAAGCAACATATGTAACTCTATAAATTCCAAGTTATAGCTGAATTCCAAGAAGCCATAATTCTGATACTTTATTAGATTTCCTTCTTATATATCTCACAGGATTTACATTTATAACAGATTACAGGGCAAAAAGTGTTTTTATTTAAAAAAAAAAAAAAAAAGAAAGAAAGAAAGAAAGAAAGAAAAGAAAAGGAACCAAAACGCCAGCTAGCATTTCCTTTCAGGAAGTATTTCACCATGGGAGTTTTAATAGGTATGTTTCTTTGATCAAGGAATAAAAAAGCAGATGAATTAACAAACATACGACACAGGTCAGAAACCATGCATGAGGGGAAAACACTTATCATACTAATTTCCTGTATTTGCTGTTTGTTTGTGTTTGTTTTTGAGAAGGAGTCTTGCTCTGTTACCCAGGCTGGAGTGCAGTGGCGATCTTGGCTCACTGCAACCTCTGCCTCCCGCGTTCAAATGATTCTCCTGCCTCAGCCTCTCAAGTAGCTGCGATTTCAGGTGCCTGCCACCATGCCTGGCCAATTTTTGTATTTTTAGTGGAGATAGGGTTTCACCATGTTGGCCAGGCTGGTCTAGAACTCCTGACCTCAAGTGATCCATCTGCCTAGGCCTCCCAAAGTGCTGGGATTACAGGCATGAGTCACCACAACCCACCATTTGTGCTGTTTTAAGTACAACAGAAAATAAAATGTTGGATTTGTGCATTTAGGATCAGAAAGACTTTTACTATTCCGAATGCCATAAAAATCACATATGTTTTATTCACCACACATCTGTGATTCCAGCATCCTGACAAGACCTAACACTATGAATCTATTGACTCTATTTATTCAAAATAAAACAATTTTAAGTTCATGAGAAATTGAACGTTTTGATTTCAAAATCAAAGCACTAACCTTGGGCCCGTGAAATCCCCAGGCCATTAACAGAATGCATATGGCATATACCATTTAACTGACAGAGAATCAATATGCAACTTAACAAATATTAGGTGTCAATTATATGCCAAATAATTACAAAATAAAAGTGAAATATAGAGAATAGTGAATGAAAAAAAAAATGCAAGACTTTTGTGTTTGGTTTATTTGAAGGGAAACGTGGGAAAGGAAGGGGCTTTGGGGGAGGGAGGAGAAACCAGGTGGTATTTAAGAGTTTAATGACTACAACATTCTGGATAAGTCAGGTGGAACAAAAGCTCTAACAGCTAGTTAAAGAAAAGGGTACCTGTCTCCTTGGTCCAACATTCCAGTTAAGTACTTTAGGTTAACTGCTCTTTTCTGAAGAGCTCAGTGAACACAATGACTCTGAGGTGAGAGGCACTTAGAATTTCTAAAGGAGGTCCATCCTCTATCTGTCCAATAACATTTTCTTTCTTTGACTTATCCTTTCATATCCACTCACTCATTCACTCACTGTAACAAAAGGACGCGACGCGGAAAGGATTCAAGAACGCCCCTGGCACTGACCCGTCCTTGGGTATCAGGAAGGTCTCCTTGCTAGCAGGGCTCCAGCTCTTTTCACACCTACATCAAAGTACACATTCCCTGAAGATCAAGTCCTTAATCCTGATACTGAACCCTCCCACTCCTTCAGCAAGTCATCCATCATTTCCAACAACACCCACAGAAAAATATTCCATTAGTGCCTTATCTCCCTCATGTCCAGCCCCATAATTCTTCCCAAAGTGGTTAATTCCTATCATAACACTTCCTGTGTAGGTCTCTAGCAACTAAGCAGAAATGCTTATCATACACACTGAAACTAGATCCCATCCTCACCGTGGAACACCATTTTTGTTTCTTCAAAAATCTGACATGGTATATTTTATGAAAGTCGGTGCTTTACTGTTTCTTTTTGGACAGTGTGGGAATTACGAATTTGGCAGGGACGTAGGATTTGAAGATGGATAAGAAACAATAAGGAACTGAACACTAAAATAAGCTAATCTTAATAAAATGAGATGAAAAAAGGTAGGGCAAAAAATCTCCTTTCAAAAGAAGAAGAATTAACTCTAGATATGTATGGAAATTCCATTTAGGATAAGAATCAGCGACAGGAAACAGCCAGAAGGGACTATTTGTACTGAAATACAAGCCATTAACTTGAGCCAAGCTAACAGCAAATGACTGCAGCGGCAACTACTGGCTACAGATAATTAGTTTAGAACCTATTTAAACATGAATATTTTATCATGCAGCCCAAAACTCGTTATGGAGAAGAATTAAAGAGCCAGGACATCTGAAGGCTCTGGAGAGGTGATCTGTCAGGTCCCAATAAACAGCCTTCTAGGAGAGAACAGGTTTAGTGATTCAGCAAGACTAGATTTCATTAAAGTTACAACAATCCATGAAGAACATAGCTGGTGACAAGTTAAAGACTGTAGGTACCAAGTTGCACTGCAACAACTTAACTACAGGCAACAAATACAGGTAAAACGAAGTTTATGAAAAATCACGTCAAGTGGTTATAATTTTCTAAGTGATGCAAACATCCTATTTCTATCAGAAACAACCTAATATATCTGGCCAACCCTCTCACAAAAGCAGAACGGCCTTACATATACAAGGTACAGAAATTCAAAGTGTTGAAAATTCAAAATTGTATTTGGCATGCTACGTAGGAGTGTGCCGAACTGGAATTTTTATTTTAAAAATACTTGTCTATCAAGCATATGTTATAATAGCTAACAATCCTATGGGCATTATCTTATTTAACTCTCAGAATTACCCCAGAATGAGGTGAGTACCACTACTGCCATTATTTCGTAGATGCCAAAATAGCAAAAAGATGCTAATGTAAATATTTCTAAAATCATACAGCTGGAGTAGCAAAGCCAACATTTCAACCCATGCAATTTGATTATAAAGTCTGTGATCTTTCTGTCTGTGTGTCTTTCAAATAGTCTCTAGAGCTTCTGAATATAAACCTAGGTTCTTAGAGGAATAACTTAAATGACTTTCAATTTTATTAAAGAAATAAAAACAGGAACATATACATATTACTCAAAAACTTACTATTATAAAGAAAAAATATAGCTAACAAGAATAAAGTTCTAGGTAATCTTTGAAATTGAAACATAAAATGTCTTACCTGTGAAAATAGTTAACACACGCTCACATATTACCATCTTCTTAACCATTACATGCTCAGTGACCAGCCAATAAAAAAAAAAGGTATATTACTAGTTTTTCAATCTATTTAGATGCCTTGGTCTATACAAAGAAGAGTCAAGTCTAGCACAGTCCTTTAGGCTGAGGGGGACTCAATATAGTTCATTGCTATTTAGATAAATAACTTGCCCAGGCCACTCCCTGTTACAGGAATTAATCCACACCTCAGGAGGAATTACAGGCTAGATTCAATTTTTCCAATCATTTCTAATCCACTGCTTTCCCCGATATTTTCTATCCATAGAAATCATGACATACTGCTATACCTAAGGGAAACTACAAGATGAGGCATCTTACAATCATCAATCCATCTTTTAATTCCACATTTACTACATGTAATGTGCAAGGCATAGGATTACAGAAAATTAATAAATCATGATCCCTTGCCCATAAGGATCTCACAGTCTAGTTGGAGAGATAAACATATAAATGCAAAATCATAATACAATGTGCCGATTGTTACATATAAGGAGCTACTGGGATAGGAAAGGGAAGATGAACTCTAAAAGGTCAGGTGGGGCTCCATGGATGAAAAGTGACCTGCAGGAGGCTACAAGACGTGTGAAGCAGCAGGCCTAGGAAAGGACGGGTTTCAAATAATGAGGAGGACATGACAATGGCCACAAAACCTAAAACTCAAAGGGGTCCTGTGATTGGCATTCTGATTCATGGTGATTTTGTCAAAGAAAAGGCATCAATTTAGTAGCATTTTGAAACACAGATCAGGCAGATAGGTACAGACACTGCCCCAGCGCTAGATGAAGGTTGGCGAGCAGAGCAATAAACAACTCTTCCAGACCTCAATTTATTTTTAAATTGAGAAAATGTATAACAACAATTCTATTTTTCGTATAAAGAACTTAGGAACTTAGAATTTAAACATATACGGCTGTTCTGTTGACATTTACAAGATTTTTGATACTCATATAATATTAAGAATGATTTCTAGAGAATAGTATTAAATTACTGAGAGATAAAATAAAACATTTCACCAATCTATAGTAGTACAGTCTATGAAGATTTTAATAGTCTCAGGAGTAGGCCTGGGCTGTAAAGTTACTATTTTCCTAAAGATCCACCTGAGATAAAGCACGACTTAAGAAAAGCTAATATAAAAGAGTCTACATAACAGATAAACTGTGAGGTTTTTCAACGTAAAAACTGGTTCTTTGCTTTCTAGATAGCTCACCTCTTCATTCCTCTAAGCAGCTATTTCCTATGGAATTTACGTTACAAAATGTATTAAAAATTTATTATCTATATTACATAAAATAAGAATGCTTATAGATCTACATAAACTCCCCTTATCAGTAAAGTACAAATGTAAGCACCAAAGAATAGACATGGGTGGAGGCGGGAGAAACTGGTAACATGCTACAGGAGCGATAAAAACCTACCACAATTTTAAATTCTCCAACAGCAAAATAAAACGTAGGATCACCTCTCACTTTGTTGGGAACAACAGAAAGTCTAATTCGTTAATACTTTCTATCCCCTGGCTGCCATCCCCATTCCTACCATTATCTATCCCATTTTTATAAAAGAAACATTGGGCCTGGCAAAGGAGGAAAAAAATTAAGGGACAAAGTCATATCTGAGATGAGTCTTGAGAGACAAATCAGATTTTGTTGAGTAGAAACATTATGAGGTTAGAAAGGAGAAAGGATTTTGGGTAGAAATAACAGCACGTGCACAGGCATGTAGGTGGCAAGTATAAAGAGCTCGGGATAGCAAGCAGTTCAGAGGATGAAATGGGAGGAAGGAGTATAAAGAGAAGATAAGGGCTAGAAGAGTAGACAGGTGGCACAGCAAAAAGTCTTGAAAAGGAAAGTAACATATTTAGAACATTATTTCAGGACTACTCAACACATCCTATTAAAGCAAGAGACAGGGAACTGATTTAGCAGAAGATAGGTACAATACAAGTGTGAGATAGCAAAAGGCCTGAATTAGCTGGGGCAGTCAGAATAAACAAAGATGTAAATTACAGACACACTGTGATTAGTAATACCCTTTATATGTATATCACACTTTATAAAACACTTCATATCCATTATCTTATTTGATTCTCATAATCATCCTATAAAGTGGGATATATAATACCAACCCTAGCTTATCAATAAAGAATCAATCAGTGCCTGAGATGTTGTAAGTTGCCCACTGTCACACACCCACTAGTAAATGGCAAGGATAGTACTGGAGCTCACTACATGTTAACCCAGTCAATGATCCTTCAATTACACCAAAAGCAAATGGATCAGCCTTTACAAAAGTAAGTTCTCCTCCTTCCTTTATTAATTCACCAAACTCATTTTATTCAAATATTTAATAAAACTTTAAGAGGAGGCCAAAAACAACAGTAAATATACACATTAATGGGTAAAATACACCTTAACGACAAACATTTAAGTGTGAAAAAAATAACAAAAAATGATTTGTTATTATCAGGAAAATATGGTGTTTTGTACTTTGCACCAGATACTGTGCCAGATGCCATGAATACAGTGGCAGATACTTCCATGTAGCCTGACTGTACTGATTATACATGCATGATCATTTCTGTCACTAGTTAAGGACACCGTCCCTCCTCATTACCCCGATTCTAAGTCACCACTGAGTTTCAGCAGAGTCTGCAGAAACAGTCCAATTTGCCATATCTCCCTAGAGGTGGCTATGGTTGAAAGGAGGTAATGCCTAATATAGATGGCTTTTGAAGTAATTTCAAATATCAATAATTATGGCTCAATTTCTCTCACATGTTGGGTATTAATAAAACACCTGCAGCTAAAAATCTCAAATGTCTGCTAGACTGTAAACAAGTAGTACCTTTTTGTTTTTATGTGACAGCAGTAACACAAATACATCTTCAGCGATTTCTACCCTGTCTATTAAAACAGCTGCTTTGAAGAGAGCCTAAAATATTTAAGATGCAATGTAAAACAATGCTAGCTGACACATAAACCAATAACTCTGCCTCAAGCTTAGAGAAGCATTTTTATGAGGTCTGAATACCATGGTTCAATTGAGCCATGTTTTTTTTTCTCTGTTTCTGAAATCAAAGGTTCTTAATGATATAAAACAACTGCAATATCATGCAGTCAGAATGCAACCAGTTTTATTACTTTTTATATTCAATCAAAATGCCAAGTGCCATTCACAATATCATTATTCCTGAACCATGAAAACATATTTATATTCATTACTATTACTTTTAAAAATGTCCAAAATGATCTAACTCCATCTTCTCATGAAGACTCAATAAAATAAAAAAAATTAATTTCCCTCTCCACTCCACAAGTCAGAAATGGATACACTGTTCCCTGCTGTTAATGAGGTGATAGAAACACTACTGCTATATTACTAATGCACTCCTTTAATGAACCATTCTTTTTTTCTTGGTAATCACTGTAACAACAGTAACTCATCCCAAACTTCGGCATTTTAACATAGGCATATTATTTTCATTTCCTTATTTAGTTTGCTTACCTCTTGGACAAATTTAAATGAATGAAAATCGGCTAGATTACAGGTGGTATAAACCCCAAAAGTAGCACCATATGGAGATCCATATGCTTTGGCACTATATCAGCATGTGACAGAATCCTGGAATTTAACTTCAGAGCAACTGACATCCCCCTTTGTATCAACTCTCTGTACTCGTGCTCTAGAATATTCACATTTTAATCTTGGAGCTAACATGTTATACATTTAACTACTGACTATAGTAAAATGCACAGCAGTTACGTTTCTCCTTCCAAAAAACAGAGCAATTTTGAAACAACTAAAATTATCAAAATATTATTTCTCTGTACTCTAGACCAGAAAAATAACATGATGAAACTATCCTTAGAAAGAATAAACCTAGAAATTAAAAAAAATCAAATGACAAAATCGGCAAGTATACAATAGTATGGTTTGTGGCAGCCGTGCAAGTGAAAAGTATGTTTAGTCCAAGAACTTAACATGCAGCAAGGGTCTTTTTTTGATATGTAGCATAGGAATAGGGTGATTAATTACGAATCATGCTTAGCATCACACTATTTCTTATAAAATTATCAGGAGCCATCATTCTGATAGGGTAATATATCAGCCAGGGTTCAACTAGAGGAGGAGAACCAATGGAGATACACGTTAAGAAATATACTGCAGGGTATTGGCTTAGAATAGTGTGGGAGCTATCTGGCCGAGTACGAAATCATCAGGACAGGCTGTCAGGAAGGTGGGGCCTAAGTCCCAGAAATCAGCTGAAGATGCTGTCCACAAATGAAATTTCTTTTTCAGGGAAAGCCACAACTCTTCTTGTAAGAACTTTTTGCTGACTCAATCAGGCCCACCTAGAGTATCTAGTATAATCTCCCATACATGAAGTCAACTGGTTATGGACTTTAATCATATCTACAAAATACCTTTGCAGCAGCACTTAAATTAGTGTTTTGCTGAATAACTGGGGGTGGTAGTCCAGAAATGTTAACATGTCAAAAAGGTCATTACAAGTTCTAATGTGGAAGCTAGGAACATGCCCTCATTTGTGAGGTTAGGAAACTCTGGACAGTATTCTTGACTGGATCTTGGTTAAAGTTGAATGCTTATGCTTATCTTTTATTTTCTGAAATTAATAAAAATCAGTGATAAAGGAAAGTGTAAAAAGCCTTATACTTATAATACTGTTGGTGGTAATAAAACACTATAAGGCCGTTACTTCTGAGCAAAAGCTAGATGTCATTAAATGCTAGATTGGCTCTGAGATACAGATTTTATAGTCTCCAACTTAGAGTTACATTTTTCAAGAAAATCTTTATTATTTAAATTCCTGCAGGAAGAATAACTCTGTTATTGTGAGTAATAGCCATAAATATATAATAAAACAAGTCTAAACAGGGCCTGATTTTTTCTTATTATACTTTAAGTTCTAGGGTACATGTGCACAATGTGCAGATTTGTTACATATGTATACTTGTGCCATGTGGGTGTGCTGCACCCATCAACTCGTCAGCACCCATCAACTCGTCATCTACATCAGGTATAACTCCCAATGCAATCCCTCCCCCTTCCCCACTTCCCATAACAGGCCCCGGTGTGTGCTGTTCCCCTTTCCGAGTCCAAGTGATCTCATTGTTCAGTTCCCACCTATGAGTGAGAATATGCGGTGTTTGGTTTTCTGTTCTTGTGATAGTTTGCTGAGAATGATGGTTTCCAGCTGCATCCATGTCCCTACAAAGGACACAAACTCAACCTTTTTTATGGTTGCATAGTATTCCATGGTATATATGTGCCACATTTTCTTAATCCAGTCTGTCATTGATGGACATTTGGGTTGATTCCAAGTCTTTGCTATTGTGAATAGTGTCGCAATGAACATACGTGTGTATGTGTCTTTATAGCAGCATGATTTATAATCCTTTGGGTATATACCCAGTAATGGGATGGCTGGGCCATATGGTACTTCTAGTTCTAGATCCTTGAGGAATCGCCATACGGTTTTCCATAATGGTTGAACTAGTTTACAATCCCACCAACAGTGTAAAAGTGTTCCTATTTCTCCACATCCTCTCCAGCACCTGTTGTTTCCTGACTTTTTAATGACTGCCATTCTAACTGGTGTGAGATGCTATCTCATTGTGGTTTTGATTTGCATTTCTCTGATGGCCAGTGATGATGAGCATTTTTTCATGTGTCTGTTGGCTGTATGCATGTCTTCTTTTGAGAAATGTCTGTTCATATCCTTTGCCCACTTTTTGATGGGGTTATTTGTTTTTCTTCTTGTAAATTTGTTTTGAGTTCTTTGTAGGTTCTAGATATTAGCCCTTTGTCAGATGAGTAGATTGCAAACATTTTCTCCCATTCTGTAGGTTGCCTGTTCACTCTGATGGTAGTTTCTTCTGCTGTGCAGAAGCTCTTTAGTTTCATTAGATCCCATTTGTCAATTTTGGCTTTTGTTGCCATTGCTTTTGGTGTTTTAGACATGAAGTCCTTGCCCATACCTATGTCCTGAATGGTATTACCTAGGTTTTCTTCTAGGGTTTTTATGGCATTAGGTCTAACATTTAAGTCTCTAATCCATCTTGAATTAATTTTCATATAAGGAGTAAGGAAAGGATCCAGTTTCAGCTTTCTACTTATGGCTAGCCAATTTTCCCAGCACCATTTATTAAATAGGGAATCTTTTCCCCATTTCTTGTTTTTCTCAGGTGTGTCAAAGATCAGATGGCTGTAGATGTGTAGTATTATTTCTGAGGACTCTGTTCTGTTCCGTTGGTCTATATCTCTGTTTTGGTACCAGTACCATGCTGTTTTGGTTACTGTAGCCTTGTAGTATAGTTTGAAGTCAGGTAGCATGATGCCTCCAGCTTTGTTCTTTTGACTGAGGATTGTCTTGGCAATGTGGGCTCTTTTTTGGTTCCATATGAACTTAAAAGCAGTTTTTTCCAATTCTGTGAAGAAATTCATTGGTAGCTTGATGGGGATGGCACTGAATCTACAAATTACCTTGGGCAGTATGGCCATTTTCATGATACTGATTCTTCCTATCCATGAGCATGGTATGTTCTTCCATTTGTTTGTGTCCTCTTTTATTTCACTGAGCAGTGGTTTGTAGTTCTCCTTGAAGAGTTCCTTTACATCCCTTGTCAGTTGGATTCCTAGGTATTTTATTCTCTTTGAAGCAATTGTGAATGGAAGTTCATTCATGATTTGGCTCTTTGTTTGTCTGTTACTGGTGTATAAGAATGCTTGTGATTTTTGCACATTGATTTTGTATCCTGAGACTTTGCTGAAGTTGCTTATCAGCTTAAGGAGATTTTGGACTGAGATGATGGGGTTTTCTAAATATACAATCATGTCATCTGCAAACAGGGCCTGATATTTACTACAACAGAATACAGTACATTCGGCTATGAAAGAGGTTTAGGCTAGAGTTAGAGATTCTGATTTGAGAATCCCTACTATGTACTAGGCATTGTGCTTGATTCTGGGATCACATTAGTACACAAAAGAGACATGGTGCCTGCCCTCAGAGGGCTCATTTAGTAAATATAAATTATTTACTACATAACACCTCTCCCTGCCAGTGTAGGGCTGTTTAATACCTAATGAAGGCAACAAGGGCTTTGTAACAAAAAGCATGGCTTCAATTCAAATATAAAAACATACTTTAGAGAAGATTTCATTCATAAGAAATAGTCAATTGAGAAACAAAAATCCACTGGTTTTGTACAACTTATGGTTATGGAAAGTATCAGCCACATAAATTTCAAACTTAAAAATGTGAAAGAACAGGCCGGGCACAGTGGCTCAAGCCTGTAATCCCAGCACTTTGGGAGGCCGAGACGGGCGGATCACAAGGTCAGGAGATCGAGACCAGCCTGGCTAAATACGGTGAAACCCCGTCTCTACTAAAAAATACAAAAAACTAGCCGGGTGAGGTGGCGGGCGCCTGTAGTCCCAGCTACTCGGGAGGCTGAGGCAGGAGAATGGCATAGACCCGGGAGGTGGAGCTTGCAGTGAGCTGAGATGCGGCCACTGCACTCCAGCCTAGGCGACAGAGCGAGACTCCGTCTCAAAAAAAAAAAAAAAAAAAAAAAATGTGAAAGAACAAAAATGACAAAGAAAAATGTGAATTTCAATAAACAATGTGCCAGATGATACTTTCAAAGTCACATTAGTAGCCAGAAAAGGTTACTAGACTTTTATGTAACGGAAATCTAGGCTTAAAGGCATGCTCCAGATTTCAACATGACATCTGCCAAGATTTCTTGTGCTGTCCTTGGTTAAAACACATGTACCAGCACATGTTTTTTGAAGTATGCTTTGCTTTATTGCATTTTTTACAAATTGAAGGTTTGTAGCAACACTGTACCCAGAACGTTTATAGGTGCCATTTTTCCAACAGCCTGTGTCCACTTTGTGTCTCTATGTCACATTTTGATAATTCTTCCAACATTTCAAACTTTTTCATTATTACTATATCTATCATGGTGATCTTTGATGTTACTACTGTAATTGGGGCACCACGAACCACACTCATACAAGACTGCAAACTTAATCAATGCATGTGTGCGTTCTGACTGCTCCACTCACTGGCCATTCCCTCATCTCTCTCTCACTCCTCCAGCTTCCCAATTCACAGAGATAGATCAATTTCGTAAAATATACAAATTAATAACCCTACAATGGCCTCTAAGTGTTCAAGTGAAAGGAAAAGTCACACGTCTCTCATTTTAAAAGCTAGAGGCTGGGCGTGGTTGCTCACGCCTGTAATCCCAGCACTTTGGGAGGCCAAGGCGGGCAGATCACTTGAGGGCAGGAGTTCGAGACCAGCCTAACGACACAGTGAAACCCATCTCTACTAAAAATACAAAAATGGTGACGCATGCCTGTAATCCCAGCTACTCAGGAGGCTGAGGCATGAGAATCACTTGAACCTGGGAGGTGGAGGTTACAGTGAGCTGAGATCATGCCACTGCACTCCGGCCTGGGTGATAAAGCGAGACTCTGTCTCAAGAAAATGTATTAATTAATTAACTAATGAAAAGCTAGAAATAATTAAGTTTAGTGAGGAAGGCACATGGAAAGCCAAGACAGGCCTCTTGCACCAAACAGCCACGTTGTGAATGCAAAGAAAAGTTCTTGAAGGAAATTACAAGTGCTACTCTAGTGAACCAAGAAAAAAGGATAAGAAAGTGAAACAGCCTCATTTCTTATATGGGGAAAGCTTTAGTGGTCTGGATAGAAGATCAAACTAATCAAAACATTCCCTTAAGCGAACGCCTAATCCAGAACAAGGCTCTACTCTCTTCAGTTCTATGAAGGGTGAGAGAGGTGAGAAAGCTGCAGAAGAAAAGCTTGATGCTAACAGAGACTGGTTCATTAGGTTTAAGGAAAGAAGCCATCTATATAACATAAAAGGGCAAGGTGAAGCAGCAAGTGCCAATGTAGAAGCTACAGCAAGTTATTCAAAAGATCTAGCAAAGAACATTGATGAAGGCATTGATTTTCAGTGTGATGAAACAGCCTTCTATTGGAAAAAGATGCCATCTAGAACTTTTCAGAGCTAGAGAGGAGAAGTCAATGGCTGGCTTCAAAGCTTCAAAGGACAGGCTGATTCTCTTGTTAGAGGCTAATGCAACTGGTGACTTAAAGTTGAAGCTAATGCTCATTTACCGTTCTAAAAATCCTAGGGCCCCCAAGAATTATGCTAAATCTACTCTGCTTGTTCTCTATAAATAGAAGTGGAGCTGAAAGATGGACTAAATTGCTGGAATCTCAGGATAAAATTTGAATGGACAAAGAGTCCTTACAGTCGAGCAAAGAAAGTGGTTTCTTGAGATGGAATCTACTCTGGTGAAGATGCTGTAAACACTAGTGAAATGTCAACACTGTTGACACAAAAACAAGGAGATTGTTTTCATGTCTGCTAATATAACATCTGTTCTGCAGCCCGTGCATCAAGGAGTCATTTGGATTCTTAAGTCCTATTATTTAAAAAACACATTTCATAAGACTATAGCTGCTATAAATAGTGATTCTTCTGATGGATCTGGGCAAAGTAAATTGAAAACCTTTTGGAAGGATTCACCATGCTAGATGCCATTACAAACATTTCTGGTTCATGGGAAGAGTTCAAAATATCAACATTAACAGGAGTTTGGAAGTTGGTTCCAAACCTCGTCGATGATTCGGAGGGGTTCAAGACTCCAGTGGAGGAAGTAACTACAAATATGGTTGAAACAGCAAGCGAATTAGAAGTGGAGCCTAAAGATGAAATTGCTACAATCTCATGATAAAACTTTAATGAGCGAGGAGTTCTTATAGTCAAGCAAAGACAGTGATTTCTTGAGATGTAATCTACTCTTGAAGATGCTATGAACACTGTTGAAATGACAACAAAGGATTTAGAATTACATAAACTTAACTGATAAAGCAGTGACAGCGTTTGAGGGGCTTGACTCCAATGTTAAGAGACGTTGTACTGGGAGTAAAATGCTATCAAACAGCATTGCATGCTACAGAGAAGTTTTTCATAAGAGGAAGAGTCAATCCATAGGGCAAGCTTCATTGTTATCTTATCTCCAGAAACTGGCACAGTTACCCCAACATTCAACAACCACCATCCCGATCAGTTAGCAGCCACCAACATCAAGGCAAGACCCGCCACCAGCAAAAAGATAACAACTTGCTGACGGCTCAGATGATCGTCAGTACTTTTTATCAATAAAGCTTATCAATAAATTAAGATATATATTTTGTTTTTCAGACATAATGCTATCCCACACTTTACAAACTACAGTATAGTGTAAAGGTAACTTTTATATGCACTGAGAAACTAAAAAATTCATGTGACTTGGTATATGGTGATTTTTCACTTTATTCTGGTGGTCTGGAACTGAACCTGGAATATCTCCAAAGTATGCCTATATAAGTACAAATTGAACAATAATAAAGTTTAGTGGATTAAAGTAAAATATCAAAAGAGAATGATTAATGAATAAATGTCACCTTAGATAATGTTGTCTAGTGTCAAATAAGGAATTTTTGTGGGGTTTTTTCCCCCTTGGCTCTTATCTTTGGTTGGCCTTTTATCCCCAATAACATGGAGGATCAGCTAAAATGCATATCAAATGTATGCATGGTATGAGATAGGGAAGAAAATAAAAACAGAATTGGGATTAAAAATATCTTGACAGTCTAGAGCTACGTATCCAAACTAAGATGAAGAAATTTTACATAAATAAAGTATTATACCAGAGCAGAGAAGCCAACCATATAAGAATAGAATGGTATCTACAAAATACAAAATTATATGGACAGGAATCAGGTTGCCAGAGGCTGGGGGTAGGGAAATGAACTGGCTGCAAAAGGATACTAGGGAACTTTTGAAAAGGAAGGAAACAATTTATATCTCAATTTTGGTGATAGTTATATGACTGTATACATTTGTCAAAACTCTTCAAGTTTTCCAGCTAAGGCCGGGTAAAGTGGCTCACTCCTGCAATCCCAGCACACTGGGAGGCCGAGGCATGCAGGTAGCTTGAGGTGAGAAGTTTGAGACCAGCCTGGCCAACATGGTAAACCTCATCTCAAACAAAAAATACAAAAATTAGCTGGGTGTGGTGGCATATGCCTGTAATCCCAGCTACAGAGGCAGGAGAATCACTTGAGCCCAGGAGGAAGAGGCTGCAGTGAACCAAAACTGTGCCACTGCACTCCAGCCTGGGTGACAGAGCAAGACTCCATCTCAAAAAAAACAAAAGTTTTCCAGCTATTATAAAAAGGGTGAAATTTTGCTGTATGTAAACTATATCTCAATAAATCTGATCTTAAAAAAAATAAAATAGATATAGTTTAAAAACAGTAGCCATAAGAAAGAATTCTTAGAAGTTATTATGAATCAACAGAGTGACTGGCTATAAAACATACCTAGAGTGATATAAGGCTACATTAACAGAAGTATCTAGAAGAGAAGTAATCATCTCACTCTCCTCTGGATTGGTTAAATCATATCTAGACTAGAATCCATTCCAATCCAAGAGCAAGTTAAACCAACTGAAATAGCAGGATATAGCAACCCCAGTGTCAAGGCACTGGAAACCCCAAAATATAAATTGGTAAGTAGGGGTTTTCATTTGGAAAAGGGGAGGCTCAGTGAGAACATGCCAACCATCCTCATGTATTGAAGGGTGCCACATGAGACTGAGATCTGACATTTTTTGTGGTTGGACAGGGTCAAACTAGGACCAGCACATTTAAGCAACAGATATAGACTGCAAAGTAACTTGAAGAAAGGATGCAAATAGAATTCAACTATTGGGACAGTAGTCAAACTAGATTGCTTTTAAGAATCTTTAACACTGAAAACGGTTCAAGTGAATGATAAAGAGAATGTAAACTGGAGAATCTGTAATAAATATAGAAAGGAAAATTTTTTAAAATTTGAATGTAAAATCTAAATGATTTTATGACTACGAGTGTATGAAGAAATAAGAAAGAGATAATTTAAATCTAGATATCGCATTTAATGGGAAAAGGGAAAGAATCTAGTATCTATCAATCGGCTATAAGGTATCCAGTTTTCTTGATATCTCAAAAATACTAAGTTTTTTGCGGTTCTAGGCATTTTACACTTATTTCATCCTCTGAACAAATCATTAAAATAGGTATTACATGTCCATCTTTAGAAAAGAAGAAATGGAGGTTCAGTGAAATTTATAACTTGTTCAACATCTAAATATGGAGGAGCTAGTATGATTCCCAGAGGTAGGATTTAGTTATCTGGAAAATTAACTTTTGAGAGACACTTCGTTTCTTAATGATACTAGCAAATGAGGCATTACTATACTTTTTTCTTCTACAATGCAAGAATCTTGAACCTAAAGTGGGGGAGGAAAAGAATAACTCATTATGAGTATTTGGCAGAGAAACAGCTACCACATAGACAAGGGAATTGTTGAAGTAACCTTTTCATCCCTCACAAATTTCCAAATACTAAACACATAAATACACACACACATACACATGTACACACACATATGCTTTTAAAGGCCCAAAGTGAAATGAAATTTAAAAACGAAATAATTGAAACAAAAAGTGAAGAGTTATCCTCCCATTCATTCAAATCTTCTTTTCATATTATTTCATGTGCAAGATACAAAGAGCGCTGAAATACACTGACCGGAAAAAAAAAAAAAAAAAAAGGGTGGGGGGGAGGGGAAGGAAACCTACAAGTGGAAGACAACAAGGTTTTTCAAAAAAATCAACCCACACAGCAATGTCCTCTTGCTTTAGAAACAGAACATAAAAAGGTTACTGCTTTAATTCCCTCGATTTGGTTAAAAATCACATTTGACAAAATATCTAACAAACTTACTAACATGGTCCTAGAGATCAAGAAGACAGGAAAGAAAAAAAATTGACAGTACTGGAGTTCTAAAATGTCAGTTAAAATGCAGAAGAAAAAGGCATTCAACACCGTTAGGTGACCTCATTTCGTTTCTTATAGGAGCTGATACAAACAGGTTCTGAAGTCCTAGATCCTGACTGACAAAGAAAAGACAATTTCAGAATAAAGATACCAGAAACACATGTGGAAGTAAGGTAAATCAGTTTCCTACTGAGAAAACAAATAAATGGCGAAGTTACTATAAAAGTCACTTTACCAGCAGAAATTATACCAGATTTCAATTTAATTTGATCTTTAAATGATTAGGCAACTAAAAGGAAGACAGATAAAACAATGAAGACATTAGTCCTAAACATGCTGTGATTATCAAGATTTGGAACTTTATTTTAGATCTGAAAAAAAAAAATCAAAGAACAAATATTCAGTAAAATTTACTTTGAACATATATTTCTCAGTTCGGCTGCAAGTATAGATGGTGAGGAATCTTTGTTCTGTTTAGAAAATATATGCTGATTTCTTAGTACTTGAATTTTCCCAATGCACCATTATTTGCTGATAAAAGGCAAAAAAATATGTATGTAATAATAATCAAAATTTAGCCCCTAGCCTTGGCCATTTAACTTTGTTCAGAAAGAAATAATTCAAAATTTTCTAAGTAATGCTATTTCTGGAAGAAATAAGATAAACCTAATTTCATTTACAGGCAAACTAAAGACTGAGGGTCCATTTATCATTTTTAAAACGCTAGCCAGCAGATAAGATTAGTTTCTGTCACTCACAGCACTGTCAAGATGACTCAGTATGATTGCAAAGTCGATTTTTATGGCCATATTTGAACAATAATAAATGTTCCCATGAATGCTTCAGTTTGAGGATCTCAAAGAATTTGACTGCTATACAGGAGAAGTGACAAGCACACTGCTAGCAGTAGGTTCGTTTTATAATCTCATACTACTCTTTTCTAAAGAAGATCTAGAAGAAGCTGCTAAAATATTAAAGGCTGGATAAAAGCAGGATAAAAATAAAGCTTAAGGAACTGGGATTATTGTGGCTGAAGAAAAGACAGCATAAGGATAACCTAATAATAGTTATTAAATATATGAAAGCTTATTGTATGAAGGATGGATGAGGCTGTTCAAGGGAGCAGCAACTCAGGACAAATGGAATTAAGGGACCAGGTAAAATGAGGGGAAAAAAATGCCCACAGTATAACCGTAGAGATGAAAATATAAAAATACTCCTCTGAGACTCAACACTAGGGAAAATCAACTGATAAGATCTTGGGTGAAATAAACAGAATTAATTAAATTATATCGTCGATGCCTGAGTTAGCTCAAATAAATATTGAATAGAAACCTAAAAATTTGCCTTAGGGGAAAATCTTAGGCTATTGAGATTATGTCAGGACACTCAATTTATACGCAAAGTATATTTTGCAAGGATTATATTTAAAAAGTTCTCATTACCTTTTAAAATCAATACCAAAGGGTATTAAATCCTTTACCACACCATCCAGAAAACAAACAGCAAAGCCAATCAAGAGTTCAAGGAGAAATCTGAAAAGCTCAAGTTTCTCAATATATTCAAGCTGTTATGTTTATGGTATAACTGAAAATAAGCAAAACATTCTTTTGATAGCTGTGGTCATCTTAGGGCACTCCATTAGCATATTTCTAGTCTAAACACACTTAATATTATTAATATTTATAACCTCTAAGTTTTTATTCTGAATCCAACAATTCTAAAAAAAAATTCAAAATTTTTTTTTACATAGAAGAAAAACTAAAATGGTACTGACAATCAAACATAGAATTAAATGCCATTCCTTAGATCAGCTTCAAACCATTTCAAATCATTTTCTGAACACCTTTAAGTAGGCTTTCTCCAAGTGACATATATTGGGGCTCAGAAGACACTACCCCCAAAATGAAGGCTTCAGAAGTGGCCTCAGAAGTTGAAGTTTTTCTCTGATCTTCTCTCCTCCTCAGTCCTATTCTCCCCCAAGGCTACCCACAGAAACTAGAATCCCTCTTGCCCAAGGCTGGTCACAGAAGCCAGAACCTTTACCTCAAGGCCAGCCATAAAACCTAAAAATATTACCCTAACTTTCTCTCCACATTTCAATGTAAATACTGGCCAAAAGGAACTTATCTGACCAACTTTGTTTCACTATAGGTCATAAGAGCCCCCACTCCCCCCGCCCAGTTCCAGAAAGGGTCCTGCCCTCTACCCAGAAGGAAGGCATGCATGCTCAGAGAGGCCAGGAAGAATCTAGACGGACAGGCCTTGCGGGATTTCCCTACTCCTTCTGTGAGAATTATGATCATGCTCTTTTGTCCAATCATAATTCTACATGATTGTCCATACTTTGTTGAACCTAAACATAAAAATGGACAATTTCCTCTGTTTCTTTGGGTCTTCATTCTGAAGACACACACACACACACACACACACACACACACACACACATACAAACTAGACAAAATTTGTCTGCCTTTTCTCCAATTAATCTGCCTTTTGCCAGTTGAATTTTCAGTGAATCTTCAGAAGGCCAAGGATGTTGGCCTGTACACACATTGCTTCAAAATAATTTTTAAAATAAGTTCTTAAAATGCACTTATACTGTGTCCTAAAGCAAGATTCCTAACAAGAACCCTGGAACCTTGAATCTACCAGAAAGCAAAAGTGCATGACCACCACAAATGAGACTTCAGCCTCTGCTGGAATTCCTCACTGGACACCCACCCCTCACTCATGACACAGGATACAGTGCCTGGGGAAAACTTCTTTCCCCAAAAATTAGTCCCAATATTACCCAGAATTTTTAAATCTATTACTCTGCTTATTCATTCACCAAATAGAGGCCAATATCCACTAAGAATTTTCCTCCAATATGCAAATATACTTGAGCCCAGGAGTCAAGACCAGTTTAGGCAACATGGCGAGACCCCCATGTCTATAAAAAAAAAAAAAAAAAAAAAATTAGCCATGCATGGTGGTGCCCGCCTGTAGTCCCAGCTACTTGTGAGGCTGAGATGGGAGGATCATTTGTGCCCAGAAGGTTGAGGCTGCAATGAGTCATGATCACACCACTGTACTCCAGCGTGGGCAACAAAGTGAGATGCTCTCTCAAAAAATAACGTAACATAACGTAACGTAACATAACATAAAAACAAATATACCTCGGTTGATGATTCATGCCTGAAAGTAGTTATTTATGAGGCAACTATTTAATGAGAAATCATGCATCATTATTCCCAAGTGTTTATAGCCAACAGTTTCTAAGGCTATCAGGGAGATTCTAACCACAGTGCCCCAGAATGGATAGGTAACAGTGACCAATATTCAAACATGAAAAATTAAGCTGAAGGCCATTTGGGCATAGGTTCTCAGAGACGGTATATCTAACTGATACTTCCTGCATAGTGCACAACTTCTCAAATGGTTTGAAAAATATGGGGAATCATTTTCAATATGAAAATGGTAAATAATGACTATAATTAGCTTAATCAGACCTAAGGACACTATGTTACAAATAACTCAAAAACATTCTGTCTCAAAAATTATTTCACGTAGACATAAATATTTAGGAGATGTGTCACGGTTTTCCTTATTATTGCGTATCTTCACGTAAAATCTTTCCTTTTCCTAGAATTAAAGAAACAAAATTGTTAATAATGTCAAAAAAGGGGAAAGAGCTAGCAAGAAGTGCTTCGATTCATTGTGTAAAAATATTCCAAGGCCGGGCGCGGTGGCTCACGCCTGTAATCCCAGCACTTTGGGAGGCCGAGGCGGGCGGATCACAAGGTCAGGAGATCGAGACCACGGTGAAACCCCATCTCTACTAAAAATACAAAAAATTAGCCGGGCGCGGTGGCGGGCGCCTGTAGTCCCAGCTACTCAGGAGGCTGAGGCAGGAGAATGGCTTAAACCCAGGAGGCGGAGCTTGCAGTGAGCCGAGATCGCGCCACTGCACTCCAGCCTGGGCGACAGAGCGAGACTCCGTCTCAAAAAAAAAAAAAAAAAAAAAAAAATTCCAAACATCAAGATTCCAAATTTCAAAACAAAAATTTTTTTTAGTCTTTTGAGGAGCAGTAAATAGAGAATTAATAAATGTGTCTGTGTAACAAAGCCTTTCTCTACCATATAATGGGAAGCTATTAGCTTTGCAAGTAAAACTGGCAAAGTCTATCAGGTCAATACGTTGTTCCATAACATGCAAATTGATAACTGCTGGCAGGAATGTTTCAGAATAAGAGACCCAAAGCTATTGAATAAGGAAGGCATGACAATTTACCAGGAAACACACACATACATATATATATATGCAAAGAGCTTTGCATTAGTAAATGAAAGCACAGACTTGGAAATTGTTTGTAAATTTGAAAGTGAATAAAACGGCAACTTAGCAATTTAGCAATTGGTTATAAAAATGAAGCCATGCATGGAAAACTTATTAATGTTCTTTTAACAGTTTTCTGAAGTACTAAGAACTATGATGGGGTGATCAGGTGGAGTTATGCTAGTTTTTAATATATTTTCTTTTCCTGGGCATCTAGTATGCTATGTTCCTAAGAAATTTCTATTAGTGGTTCATTGACAAATAGAACAGAAACAGTATTCCAGGGCTGGAGTTTGAAGAAGAAAGAAATCCAGTGGCAACATTTAGATGGTATGTGGTTTACCACAGATTACATAATGACAAAAAGTGGCCATCAGGAGTAAAATTGCAGCTCCTGTAAGCAACTGCATTAGTGAAGCAGGTGCTACATAAATGATAACAAGTAATGGCAATAGTAATAACAAAAAATGCCTTATGTTTATCTAGTGCCTTCCTTCTAAAGTCCTCAAAAATACTACCAGGAAATAGCTAACTGCTGCTCCCAGGTTTTAGAGGTTGCTGGTAGTAATTTTTTTTTTCATACTTGAATTGTAGAATTATCAAAAAATCATCAAGCAAGAAGGGATTGTGAGATTACCTCCAGTGAACTCATTACCTCTACAGAAGATGTGCCCCTAGGGCATGCCTCCTTCGAATCTTCTGGGAGAGCATCTATACACTTCCTTAGTAAGATAGTGTTAGAAATTCTCGGGTCTAGGGATTCATAAACTTCACAGAGCAATGATCTCCTTTGCAAAGACCAACTAAAAAATTCAGGCCCCATTAATGATGGGATCTTGAAACAGGTTTCATTTTTATAAAACCGTATTATAATTTCCTTTCCTATACTTAAAAACTGCTAAGTCACACACAAAAAAGGAAAAATTCTCCAAGTCATTAAATCATCCAAGCTACTACACCGATTTTATAGTTAGCTTTTAGAGAGAATGTATATCTGGGGCAAACAAACTTTCCTATTCTTGATTAACAGGTACTAAGCCTGTCTTTACTTAAATCAACATGGAACTGAATGCAACTGAGATCTAGAACTCTGTTAAATCAGTCTTGCCAAAGGAAGTTCATTTCAAAGTGCATAATTTGAGTTCAATTTAAGGTTCAGACATTGCAGTTATGCAATAGGAAAAAAATCTAACCCAGCAGAAAAGGTTAAGGGCAAAAAGAGATACAGGAGAGAGAGCTGTTTTTGTCAGACAACAAAATAATAGCACAATAAAAAGAAGACAATACAAGAAAAAAAAAGTCTCATACCCAATCAAAGCCTCACATTGCTTAAGTAGGACAGAAAGAATGCTGCGCTGTCCATTCCCAGGGAGGACAGGACACTCTGTCACTGCCTTCTGTCTCACTCTCTGTAATATAATGGCAATATTACACATGCATGTGTGTGTCTAAGTATAAAATTGTTCTTCCTAGAAGCAATGAGGTAGAGCAGAGGCTTAAGCATACCACAGATACAAGACACCTGGGTAAAAGATAAAGACAGACAATGAAGTAAACATTTCCAGAATAGAGAATGACAGATCAGCAGCAGTTTATATTAAAAATGTACCAGGCCGGGCGCGGTGGCTCAAGCCTGTAATCCCAGCACTTTGGGAGGCCGAGATGGGCGGATCACGAGGTCAGGAGATCGAGACCATCCTGGCTAACACGGTGAAACCCCGTCTCTACTAAGAAATACAAAAAATTAGCCGGGCGAGGTGGCAGCGCCTGTAGTCCCAGCTACTCGGGAGGCTGAGGCCGGAGAATGGCGTGAACCCGGGAGGCGGAGCTTGCAGTGAGCTGAGATCCGGCCACTGCACTCCAGCCCGGGCGACAGAGCGAGACTCCGTCTCAAAAAAAAAAAAAAAAAAAAAAGTACCAATAAAGAAGACTAAGACAAAAAAAAAAGGCAGCAATTTCACAGGGACAATTTTCTTTTCCTTCCCTTCTCCTCCTCCCCTTCCCCCTTTCTCCCCTTCTCCCCTTTCCTCCGCCTCCGCCGCCGCCTCCTCCTCCTCCTCCTCCTCCACCTCCTCCACAGCAATTTCACAGGGACAATTTTCTTTTTCTTCCCTTCTCCCCTTCTCCCCTTTCCTCCTCCTCCCCTTTCCTCCTCCTCCTCCTCCTCCACCTCCTCCACCTCCTCCACAGCAATTTCACAGGGACAATTTTATTTTCCTTCCCTTCTCCCCTTCTCCCCTTTCCTCCTCCTCCCCTTTCCTCCTCCTCCCCTTTCTTCCTCCTCCTCCTCTCCTCCTCCTCCTCCTCCTCCCCCTCCTCCTCCTCCTCTCCTTTCTTGGCACAGCATCTTGCTCTGTAGCCCAAGCTGCAGTGCAGTGGCAGCATCACAGCTCACTGCAGCCTCTAACTCCTGGGCTCAAATGATTCTCCTCCCTCAGCCTCCCGGGTATCTAGGGGGTACAGGCACATGTTACCTCACCTGGCTGAGTTTTTTATTTTTTTATTTTTATTTTTTGTAGAAACAAAGGTCTCACTTTCTTGCCTAGGTTGGTCTCACACTCCCAGACTCAACTGATCCTCCAGCCTCAGCCTCCCATAGTCCTGAGATTAGAGGCATGAGTTGCCACTCCTTTCCTATCAATCCTTTTTCATACATATATTATGTGTCCCTGAAGAGATTTAAAGTACCTTGAGAGCATATATATGACTGTTAAAAAATATTATGCATTCAATTAGAGAAGAAAGGGGGAAAGGTCTAAGAGTAAAATATTTTAAGAACCAGAAAGGAGATGTTTGTCAAGCTATGGATGAAAAGGAAACCATTTAACAGGAAATACAGGGAAATAATTCTATCCCAGCTGAATAATACAGTATAGAGATGAGGGTTCTGCCATGAAGGATGACCCACCCATTCTGAAGTAAAAGCAATAAAGAATTTTGAGAATTCAGTCTATAATATGCAAAAGAATGCTCGTATTTTCCATTCTTGTACCACGTGAAAAAGGAAGTGAATTTGAGTTCAAACGACCTGGCTTTGATTCTGGGATCTGCTGCTTGCCTGTTATAGGGCCTTGGACAAGTTATCCAACCTCTGAACTCAGTTGCCTCATCTTTAAAATAAAAATACTCTTATGGCCTCAGATACCTGTCAGTCACAAGAAAGTATATGAAAAAAAAAAAAAAAAAACCAGGGAAAGCTCTTGTAATTGTTCCTACTAAAGAAAGGAAACATTTATTTATAAAAGAAAACAAAATGAACCACAAATATGTGTTATTGTGATCAACATGTAAAACTTTTTACAACCCCATCTTCAATACAGTTTGGTTAAATGTTCTTTCATTACACTTGAGCACTGATATATTTCCACAGATTCTTTGATAAAAATAAATGAACGAGTGTTATACTACCATTATTTGGGTTTAAAACAACAGTAAAATCCACGTTAGACTACTTTCAGAGGAATGTGGGGGAAAAAATCCAATATGGCATTCTGCTATATTTGCCTGCTAAGACTACAGTCACTGACCATGGTGGGTGGTTCAGGAGAAAACAAAGAATCTGACTAGAAGAAACACTTTTCTCTTGGCAAGAAAATGAACAAAATACAAGTGGTATTCTATTTCCATAGATAGTGTGGACTTAGAAAGATAAAGCATGGGATAACAATAGATAGCTATATAGTGTGAAATTAGGCCAGGCGCAGTGGCTCATGCCTGTAATCCCAGCACTTTGGGAGGCCAAGGCAGGCAGATCACTTGAGGTCAGGAGTTCAAAACCAGGTTGATCAATATTCTGAAACCCCATCTCTACTAAAAATACAAAAAAAAATGAGTCAGATGTGGTGGGGGGTGCCCATAATCCCAACTACTCAGGAGGCTGAGGCATGAGAATCACTTGAGCCTGGGACGCAGAGGTTGCAGTGAGTTGAGATCATGCCACTGAACTCCAGCTTGGGCAACAGAGTGAGATTTCATCTTTAAAAAAAAAAAAAAAAATCTACAGTGTGAAATTAGAGGATTTGGTTTCCTGAAACCTTGGCTAAGGATATGGCACATCTTACACATACCAACAAGGCAGACACTGCCAGTTGTCCTCAAATATCCATTATCTCCTTCTTTTAGGCATGTGGATAATTGAAACAGGATACATTTCTGAGTCTTTGCTGTATCTAGACATAGTCAGGTAATACAGTTCTGGCCAAATGTAAGAGGAAGTCAGTGTGGGCAACTTCCAACTAGAAGGATATGTCTTACTTTTGCCCCGTCTACTTCCTGCTGCCTAATATGTAGATACAATAGTAAGAGTTCAAGTATCCACCTTGGACCAGGAGGGGACCTTAGGAATGGAGCACGCATGTGGTGAAGCATAGAAAGAGCCTGGGTCCTTGAGGACTTCGCAGATCAAAGTCCCCACACAAGTACTTGACTCCCACACTTTTATGTGAGAAATAAAGTTCTGTCTTGTGACATCACTATTATGCTGAGTCTCTGTTATTCACAACCAAACCTACTCCTATAGCCAGGGTAAAGGAAGCCTGTCAACTAGATAAGGAGGCCTTTAAAATGGACTGACAAGAGGCCAGGCACGGTGGCTCATGCCTGTAATCCCAGCACTTTGGGAGGCTGAGGCGGGTGGATCACAAGGTCAGGAGATCAAGACCATCCTGGAGAACACGGTGAAACCCTGTCTCTACTAAAAATACAAAAAAACAGCCAGGCGTGGTGGCAGGCGCCTGTAGTCTCAGCTACTCAGGAGACTGAGGCAGGAGGATGGCGTGAATCCGGGAGGTGGAGCTTTCAGTGAGCCAAGATCATGCCACTGCACTCCAGCCTGGGTGACAAAGCGAGACTCCATCTCAAAAAAAAAAATTAAAAAAAAAATGGACTGACAAAAAAGAAGGAAACAAGAACAGATAAAATAGATAATGGGGGAGACAATGGCTATCACTGGAAAAAGTAGTGTGATAAAAATTGCTACCAAGAATATTTTGAAGAAGGCTGGCTGGAAACTATTCGTATGATCAGAGCATGGTCAAAGTAAACTTCAAAGTGGATGTGCGTGATCTCATAAGAATTTGGGGCTGTAAACTGAGAGAGAAGGAGAAAAAGAGGAGGAGGGAGAGGCGAACAGAGGGAGCAAAATATCTAATTAAAAAGCATGAGAAACAGTACTGCATATAAAGGAGAATTGTAATTTGTTGAACATTTATTCTGAGTAAGGGACCATGGTAGGCATTTCTCTCAGGCTGCCCTATCAAATCCTCACAACAGCACAACTAACCCCTATTTTACTAACAGGATTGGGTGTGACTGGGAGTATTTGAGTAATTCAATAAAGCTAGTAAGTGGAACAGCAAAAATCCAAATTCAGGTCTTTGTCTCAAAAGCCTACACTTTTTCCATTACCTGATGCTGCTGCCTCAAAGTTCCATTTCTGAACAAAAACTACTAAACTCAGAATAAAAGTGAAGTTTTAAAACTCAGACTGTCATAAAAGACAAAAGAAACAAATGTGTTAGCACTGCCTGCATTAATGTGAGCCATCAGAAAAGACAAAGATGATGCGATAGTGACAGAAATCTTGGAAGAAAATGAAGATGCTTATTCGAGTTTATAACAGCAACAAAATGTATGCTGGAAATACTTAAACGTGTACCACTAGCCTTGAGAGGAAGAAAATGACATGTCTGGAAGATAGATATGTATAATTCCAGGGCTGAAATCTATAAAAGAAAATTAAAATGTATAAGCTAGAAACCATTTTTAATCATATAAAAGAGTTGATATTGCTTTAAAAACATGCATTAAATTGCTTTCCATAAAACAGTACCAGAGTTCTGATTACCCAGGCTGCCCTTGGTCTGCATGCAAATCCTATAATCCTCCCACAGAATGCTGGTAGACACTGTGATGCCATCCTTGCTTTCTACAGTATTTCCAATATTACTGCTTATCTTGACTGAAGTTAGGATTCACGCGGCCATGGTCATTCAGGTATGATTATAAATTTCCAGGTATGAGAAATTCTTTTAAATGAAATTCTTCTCATAATTATCTAGCATCATGTTAGCCACATAAACAAGGCAGCTGTTAATGGCTGAAAGACAAAATTACTGTAGCTGGAGTCACAAGGCCTTCATTCAAGGTCTGGCTTTTACTTACAGAGAGGGTAACTTTGGACAACTCACTTACCTGCTCAGAACTTCATGAGTAAAATCAGGATAATGACTCTTAACCTCCCACAATGAGGCATTATAAAAATATCATCTCAAAAGTCAAGTGCCACAAAGACATTCAGTTTTATAGTGGGCTCTCAACCGATAAGCATTTGACACTCAAAAAGGTTGTTTTCAAAAAATAA